>NW_007251130.1:93162-184470 GCF_000164805.1 Carlito syrichta | reverse complement strand
GGCCACCGCAGCCTCGACCTGCTGGGCTCCGGCGATCCTTCCGCCTCAGCCTTCCAAGTAGCCGGAATTACAGGCATGCGCTACCACGCCCGGCTGATTTTTTGATTTATTGTAGAGATGAGGTCTCGCTGCCCAGGCGGGTCTCGAACCCGCGGGCTCAGGCAATCCACTCACCTCAGCCTCCCAAAGGCGCGGGATTACAGGCTGAGCCACCGAGCCCGGCTAATATAAGCAATTTTATGTTGATTACACTGGAAAGTAATCCTATCCTTGGTATTAAGGTTAACTAAAACATTATTTTGCAAAATTCACCTGTCTTTCCTCTTTATATTTAATGTGGTGACTAGACATGAGAAATCACATGAGGCACAAATCATTTTGACATTGTACAGAACTTATCTGGATCCCTAGGTGACAGGTGTAGTGGAGTCACCTGGTGCAGCCTCTTCACACAGAATATAAGTGTGAATCTCAGGGAGAGGCGCTTATGCAAAAAGGATGAGAAATCAGGTATGGACCAGTTGCCAAAGCAGGTGACTGAGTGCTCAGGCCTGCTGTTTTCCCATCCTAAATGACCACATTCATCTCCCTGTGGGCCACTACTGGGCCTGCCTGGACTGAGGACTGGGGAATCTGACAGATTTGGCTGTGTGGTCATTTGATGTCCAATGTTGTTCTGTATCTACCAGGATACAAAAGTATACCAGGAGTTATTGCTCCAAAGGGAAGTAACTCTGTGCTACAAGTGACAATGGCTTGTGCCAAAACCCCATGGGTCTACATTGGGAATCTCCTTTGGGGTTTGCAACAAACACAATTTTCTTCCCCAGTTCTCCTCTCAGTGTAGAACCTGCTGGATTTTATGTCCCAGACAGCAGGATACTCACATCCCTGCCTGCACCTGCTGCAGATTCTTCTAGCTCTGGGCCCCAGAAACAATGGTTGACATTCATGGCTCCTGATAAATGAGTTGGAGCACCATTCGCAAGAGTAAAATATAGGCTTTGTACTCCTTTCTTCTTGGTGGAACTTATAGAATATAATAATGTGATTTTTGTTTTGTGGGAGATGCTTAGCATCCTCCAAAAGACCAAACCCCAAACACTCCAACTAATACGGAAGGATGAGTTTTCCGTAGTTTATTTCCCATTCTTGGGAGTGCATGGGTCTCACCAAAGCTTCCAATTGAACTTCCCCTTCATGCACATCTGATCCAACTACCATGCAGTGTAGAGACTTAGGGTGTTCTTCTGGTGTTCACGTGGTTCAAACCTCCATGACTATATCATGAGAGGTAAGGAGTATTAATGACCCTGGGAATACAAAATGAATATGGCTGTACACTCTATGTGCAGGCACACTACATCTGAATCTATTTTCTGAAGGAAGCAAATAAGAACTCACTTTCTGCATCAATGGTGCCTTCTGTGCAACTGTGTTTTTCTGTTCTAGCAGAGCCATCTAGTTCATACACAGCAATTGGAACTGCCTGAAAAATCTCTGGAATTCACTTCCACGTTCCAGGAGCCATTCAACTATCAGAGAAACCAGTCCAAGAAACAGAACATATGAGCTCCAACTGTGTCCTAAGTCCTGCAGGAGAGGGGAAAGCTGTGTCAGGTGGTGCAGTCTTGCTGAAATTCCTCTTCTTGGGGAGAAGCACCACAGAGGAGTCTCCAGGAAATGTGCCTCCTCTTGTTTCCTGGATGTGGCATTGCCGTCCTTTCCTGTTCTGAGATTTATCAAAAACCGTGAGGAGAAAGTGCAGATACCAACTTGGATCTTCCCTGGGTACTTCTCCTGACCACATACTGCATATTTTGTCCCAAGATCCAAAGTCTCAATAGACACTCTGTAATGGATACAGAATTTCTGTTTGGGGTGATAAAAAGTCTCTGGTCTTGGTAACAGAGATGGTGGCAGCACATTTTGAATGTACTTATTGTCACTTAATTGCACATTTAAGTGATAAAATATTAGAAAGGGTAAATTATCATATTGTGTTTATTTTACCCTAATAAACATACTACATACCTTGAAATTAAAGTAAAACTAGTTTTATTTTCAAATCATGCAATTGATAAAAATGGAAAGAAAAGTGTAATAAGCACCATTTTCCTTTCTTCTATGTGCTGCGGTGCATCCTCAGCCTTCAAATTAAAAAACAATGATCTTTTTTCTGTTCCAAAGTCAAACTTACCAGTTTCACAGGAATGTATACTCTACCTCTTTGACTTCATACAAGTGTGATTCCAGAAGATTCCTATGCTGACATTTGGTTGCCTGCTGTCTTGAGCCAGCATCTCTTACCCAGGATCACTTGTCAACTGAGGCTTGTGGAAAATCAGCTGGACTGTCTCCCCGCAGTGAATACATGTGGTGAACAGTGAGGCTATGCATATTGTGCCCAGAGGACATGGTCTTTATGCTGCTGACTCTGATCATAGAGCTCTATAGGACCATGTTCACTGCTGGGTCCAACTTAGATCTGTTTCCTCAGAGGAAGGTCAGTAAGAGTTGCTGGTCACTGAGTCACACAGAGGTCACTGAGGATGCACCACACCAGATGTGCATGTAGGACAAGGTCTGCTGGAGTAACAGAAAGACAAAAAAGCCTATGGCTTTGAAGGGGGAATTTCTAGCCCTGAGTCTCATCTGTCCATCCCTCCCCTCAACCTGCGCACCTTGTCAATGGGGGCATGTAATGAGAATTGGAAAGGGAGGATTGTGACATGGTCAGTTTTCTCACATCTTCTCTTTTGATACTACGACACGCCCTACTGCTTGCACTTTATTAGAGTTTGTGCTGTACAGATGGGAGTGATGTCTAAATGAGTGATTTTTAAATCACTCTTGCTATGCTACTTTCTGGAAAGTGTTTCGTGCTGGAATACGCTTCTTACTGGAAATGGCAGGACACCTGGAATGTTCCCAGGGCTCCTCTCCACAGTGACCCCACTGGAAAAAGATCCAGACACGGGCTTCACAGAATCACCCTGACAGGTTTCTGAATATGGAATCAGTCTGTTTCCATTTTGTTGTTATCTCTAATTTAAATGTGCTGTTTAACATTTTTTTCATGAACAATATAGCCTGTAAGTGTCTAAAGGACACGGGTGAAACTGTAGTCTCTAATTCTAAACTACAATCTCCTCGTACCACTCACTTCCTTGCCCCAGACCCTGAGACAACCACTAAGCTCCTCTAAGTCTTGGGCAAGGTCACATTGCTTGTGCTCTTGGAAATGTCTCTCACAAAATAAATAGTGACACTAAAATCGTTGCCTGATAGCATTTATACCCATAGAAATCCCAGTCCAATTCTAGAGTGGATATGTCCATTTCTAATCTGGCAGATACCAGTCAGTGTGATTCAAAAAACCCCTCATTTCTGGAAAACACACTAAGCCAAGCATCTCTCTGTGGGTGGGTAAGACTTTAACTTGGGAAGGAAGACAGTTTCAAGATGAGGTGTTCTTAATGTGCACAAAATAGCTGGATAAAGACTAGTTTTTGCTTCAATGTGACACACAGAAATGGCTGAGAAGTCCCTGGAGTTGGGCCCATAGGGCAATCCTGAATCTAGCTTCCTCTCCCAAATCCTCAAACACAAAAATTCACCTCATAATCTTCATTAGGTTTTTATAAGCCTTGTGAGCTCCCTGTCTTTTGTGTAATTTTATTTTCAACCCCTTGAGAAGCCAGCTGGCCTTATACTCATCCCATTTCTCATCCATTTCACCTACTCATATTGGATACACTTAATGGATAATGTTTCCTCAGCCTTGAATCAACCTGTGGGTAGGCTATTCAGAGACAAGCTCACAGGTACTGAGAGATGCCTCTAGACATATGCTGTGACTAGAGAAACATTCTTTTATGCAAGAATGGAGCATGGACTTAACAAACAGGGATCTAGGCCTGGTCTTGAGCTAGGAAGAGAAACCAGAAGAAAGGAGAAAACACAGCAGGTAGTGTCAGCTGTGACTCAAAGGAGTGTTTTGAGGTTTGTGATCCATCATCTGAAGCCTCCAGGGGGCAGCGAAGGCTTGGATTTGGGAAGGATTATTGCAAAATATTTCCTGGACTGCATGAAGTCTCAAGAGTTGCTTTCTCTTGAACATTTCTACAGGTACTAAGAAAAATCCAAGTGTATGGTGCCTCAAGAAACATTTTTTTGTGAGAGTCAATGGATGATCCCAGGCCTCAGCCTCAGGCCCAGTCTCAGATCTCTGCTGTGGTTAATGGTGATGCTTCCTAAGGAACTTCCATCACTGGCAAGACCGAGAAGGCTTGATGGATAGAATGAGGTCCCAGATCAGCCTGAGATAGCTGGGAAGAGGAGCTACTAGCTCTCTGCCAGCCAGCTTCATACCTTTTCTTCACCTGCATCCTTCATATCAAATCACCAAGAAGTCCTGGTTTCGTCAGCCCAGAGCTCCTATAATAACAAGAAAGAGGTTTTCTCTAGGCTGGCATGATGTCCTGGGCACTGTCCTGGGCTCACTGTGTTGTAATCCAGAAAATTTACATGAAAGAGTTTTTAGCCCATCTGCTTAGTCCTGATGTCCAGGAGCAGAGAAGTAGAAATCTCTACAATCTGGTGCCAGGGCAGAGTGGGGTGAGGGATTGAGCTCAGGAAACAGATTTGCATGGAGACTCCTCCCTCCACTGATGCTTGGGGGATAAGACTGGTCTGGGGAGCAAGCCTAGTGCTGGGGCTCAGGAGGCAGCAGTCTTGGGGCATCTCCACCATGACCTGGGCTCTGCTTTTCCTCACACTCTTCACTCAGGGTACAGGTGACGCCTCCAGGAAAGGGCTCTTGGGGACCTCTGGGCTGATCCTTTGTCTCCTGCTCTTCAGCTTTACCAGGACCCAGCACCAAATCACCACAGTGTGTTTTTCCTCTTTCCAGGTTGCTGAGCCCAATCTGTCTTGACTCAGCCTCCCTCAGTGTCCGAGGCCCCCGGCCAGTTGGTCATTTCCTGTGCTGGAAGCAGCAGTGATGTTGGGGATTAAGATGACATGTCCTGGTACCAACGGCACCCAAACTCTCATTTATCTTGTCAGTTCTCGAGCATCAGGAGTCCCCGATCGCTTCTCAGGCACCAAGTCTGGCAACAGGACCTCCATGACAATCTCTGGGCTCAGACAGAGGACGAGGCTGATTATTACTGCTGTTCATATAGAAGTGATGGCACTTGCCATAGTGGTGTAAGATCATGAGGAAGTGAGACTCAAACCTCCTTTGTGCTCGCTCAGGCATCCACTACTAATCTCAGGCTCTCAATCAATTCATTATTTTATTTTGAAGTAATCACATGTCAAGCCATATTTAAAAATATGTATATATATATGAGACTGCTCAGCCTATCTCAGACTCAGTATCTGTAGCAGTTTGCTATTTATGCTTTTTATTCTCTTTCTCTGTCTCCCTTTGTATACATATAAGTATGTATACATTCTTATATGTATTTGCATATGTTTGCAAATATACATAAACACACACAAGGTCATTTACACATATTTTTCATTTTCTGAATCATTTGAAAGTGGGTTACACTCATAAAGCCTCAAATTTTTATACTTTTCTTAGAAATAAAATTCACATTTCATAATTTAAATTCCTTTAAATTGTATAATTCAATGATATGTATTCTTAAGCATATGCCAGCCTTGAAATTCTGGAATTCCAGAACTTTTTTATTTAAGAGACGTTATCTCTCTAAGATTCCCAGGCTAGCTTAAAACTCCTGGATTAAGGCATCTTCCTACCTCAGCCTCTGGAGCAGCTGAAACTACAGGCTTGTGCCACTGAGCTCCCAAATATTTTTAATCACTCCCCAAAGAAACAACTCACCCATTAGTTATCATACTCCATTTCCCACTTCCCCCCAACTCCTGCCATTCTACCTGCTATCTAAGGGCTTCACTCACTCATTCCAGTCAGTCTGCTCACCTATTACTGTTACACCAACAGTTAATGGAGACTTTCTGTCTTCTACATATGTATCTTATGGACATATCACACATATGAAATCATAAAATTCATATCCTCTTCTGTCTGGCTTCTTTCATGAGCAAAATTTTTTCTAGGTAACCAACACCATAATATCTACCAAGATTTCATTCATTTTTATCCCATACTAATATTCCCCTGTATGGATGTACCACATTTGCTTATCTGTTATCATCTGATGAATTCTCATTATTTCTGATGTGTCTTTTTCTGTCAAAATCCTTGAGCAGTGTGATCCTTATGGGACTGAACGTGTGGAAATCCTCCTATCGCCATCACATTACATGAAATAATAAGAATATAAAATTCATATTAAGAAAAACATTGGGACACAGTCAAGTCTTCATTCTTTTCTCCTTCTTTGACCTCCTAGTAACTGCACCCTTAGGTTCATCTTTCCTGCTTTTCTCCTCTGTCTAGACATGCTTTGATGTCTTGCAGGGAGCAGGGAGGGAGTGGTTCAGGGACTTTGCTGAAGCTTCATCAGAGTCTCAGGAGAGGGCTTTGTCCTGCCATTAGCTCTCTCTTTGCCTTTTCCTATTTAATTTTTTAAGAATTCTAGCTGACTTTGTGTCTAATACTTTCAAGATGTATATAAGAACATGTCTCTCATTTTATTATTATACTTATTCATGTATTTTTTCTCACTTTTACATGTATTCTGAACCCTAAGTAATAAAGAAAATAAAATAACTTAGTATATTTCACTATACTTTTCTAAATTCCTTTCATTGTGAAGGGCATTTACTAAAGCAAAAATACTGGTGATTATGAGGTTTCCTTCATTCTTTTTTACTATTAGAATTAACATACCTTGAATCATTGGGTTATCATTTCCCGTAGGTTGTTCAATTATTGCCTTTATTCATTCTACTGTTTCTTATCCTTTTAAGATCTAATTAACCTGCACAATAGGAAGCATTAAGTTATCTCACGAATCACTGTTTCTTTTTCTCTTTTTAGGGGAGAAGGTAAAAGAGTTCTTTAGTTTCATATATTTTTTATTTTTAGTGGTTTCTATTGCTGTGGCTTTAAAGTATTTATTTTTTTCTTCTGCACTGTCTAATCTGGATTTAATACCATGCAGTTTATTTTGTGTCTGATTTGCTGTTTTTCCAGCAGTTTCACCTTGTTTTCTTTCATGGCATCTATCACTTTTGGAACAATTTTTTTTTTTCTTCAACAGTGTTCTTTTACTTCTCAGGTCATCATTGTACTATCTGCTCTGAAGCCTTATACAGATAAACCAACAACTGTGCCATCTCTGAGGAATCACCTGTTGCTTGTTTCTCTCATGTCATTTGAGATTTTTCTGCTTTTATTTTTTCTAGTGACTTTGGCTGCTATCCTTGACATAGCCAACATTATCTCATGAAACTCTGAGTTCTTTATATCATATGTTGATATTTTTGCTTTAGTAGCCAATTATATGATTTTATGCCATGGGGAGAAAATGAAAGAGAAAATAATAGAATACTCAGTCTACTCCTTTGGGGTTAGGTTTAAAGTTCTAAGCAATTTTCTGTGACTTATTTTCTTCCATATCATCTCAATTTTTATAACCCTATCCTGGTATTTACATGTGTCCTGGATATGCACCACCATATGTTATAAATGGGAACTGAATGAGGGCCTATTCATTAATTTTGTGCTTAAAGTCTATTTTGTACAATTAAGTATGACATCTGTGCATGCATAGTGTAGTGAAGAAGCCAGGAATTCACACACTAATTACACTATTTCTTTCCCAAACTCATTCCTATGCACAGTCTCCCAATGTTTTCCAGTTTCTGGGCTTTTTCTTTTGAATCCTCTGACCATGAAATTAAGACGTTACAGTTACCCTGTAGTGCAGGAACTTCCGATGACTGAGCCCATGGAAGCAGCCAAGTAGCAAGAAAAGAGAAGTACAACAGTGTCTTATGCTCTCCCTTGGGAGAACATCCTTTGAATGATGTTCAAGTATGCCCACTGTTACTGTTGTCATCACATAAAATATCTGGGAGCCTGGGATATAGAAAAAAGAGGGACGAAGTTAAGGGAAAAGAAGAGGCAACGTCCCCATCTTATTTACCTGGTAGCATTCACACCCACAGAACTCCCAGTCCAGTTCCTGAGTGGACATGTCCATATCCAGTCTGTCAAAGAACAGTCAGCCTGATTAGTATCTTACTCAAAATACCTCTATTTCTGGGAAAACACACTAAGTCAAAAGTCTCTCTGCGAATGGTCAAGAATTTTTGTCTCAGGAAGGACCACAGGCTTGAGCATTGTGACTTTTCATTCCCATCTTCAGGATGAATATGTTGGAGTTCCTGGATTGTGTTTTTTTTAAATCAGACTTAGGCCCCTTCAGGATTTGGGTTATGTTGAATCAAGGCCAGGGGACACAGAGAAAAAACAGGAATCTCACAGTAATTCTGTGGTGTTTCAAATGCTGGTGTTATCCCATAACGCTTCCTATGATTTTCTTTCATGGACTTCAAATAGCTGCTTCGTGCACTATCATGATTGAGTAGTGAAACTAATTGGAAAGAGAGGGTAGTGTACATTACCATATTTAAATGGAACCTGAACCCAATAGCAGTCATTTCTGTAACGAACATTAAAACAGTGTTATCACAGGCCATGGGAAAGATGGAAAGTTAAAAAAAGTTTAAGATTTTTGAGTTAATAAAAAAATACATATTTTCAGAATGTTTTTTCAGTGTTCCCGGTAGAAAGACGTCAGCACTGTGATACCTGTGAATGAGCTGAGATGGTAAAACCTAGAAAGCAGGAAACACTCGGCACTGGGACCTAACAAATACATCAAAGAAAAACAAAATCAAACATCTCAATAAATCAAAATTTCATACTAAAGAGTACACTGGTGCTCACAGAAATGACTGTTATCCAGCGTGCCCTTCCCCACCCTTGGTCATGTCTCCATAAACCAATGAGACTGAGGAGTGAACCCCATTGTCCTTATTTCTTAGATTGAGAAGTATAGGCTGAGAAAAATAAGTCACCTTCCCACAAGTGGGATAAGCACAAATGGGAGCAACAAACTCAGTTTCAGGACTGTGGCCCCCACTAGTGCTCCTTGTCCCTTCCAAAGTACCCCTCCCACGTGTGCTCCTGGAGGCTCCATGTGGTGTGAGGATGAGTGACCTAGAGTGACTGATGTGCTGGAGGGATTTGGTGCTGCAGAGTCTTCTGCACAATGCAACTAGGGATACTTGAGACCAACAACACAAACAGGTAGTCTCCATAGAGTGGGCAGCTTCATTTCCTAACAGTAGGAAGACTCTGGAAGTGGACATCCAGCAGAGAGCAATGTGGAGTGTGTGCTATGCTTGTAGCATCACAGAGACACAGTCACATCACAGCAGAGATACTGAAGAGGCAGCACTTCACTACACTGAGGACTTCGGCAGATCTTACTCTTCAGAGCAAATCAGATATAAAGAAATCCAATTCCTAATGTAAAAAAGCAAACAAGGAGTTTTAATCTTCTTGACTGACTCCTGCTGTCATGGGATGCAGAAGTATTTGGAATTTAGGCCCAGGTAGGTGTGGAGTGAGGAAGGCAGCAGATTTGCATGGAGGTCCCTCCCTGAGTAGGTGAGCATATGGGAACTGAAGTTTGTATAGTTTAAGTATTGTTTCTTTGGTGTTACTAGCTGTTCACCCTGTTACATTTGAACAGCCCTTTTATTGTCTCCTTTGTTGCAGAATGTCTTCTTCTTATTGTTTCATGTGTTATTTGTGAACATATATCCAGGGAAATGCTGAATGAAAATGCTGACTCCTGAGCACTGGAATGGCCTTGAGTTGGCTTTGGGAGTCAAATAGACACAGAACAGAGGACACGGTGGCGCCTCCAGAAAGTTAGAGGTCAGTTACTTGCAGGAAGTACCTAGACATCAAGAATGTTCCCTAGAACCTCTTCACAGTATCTCTACTCAGCCCACCCAATCAACCTTATGGATTGTGAGCAAGTCACTGGCTTTTACCATTTAGTATTATATCAAACCATGCAAATTATTATCTCAACTGTTATCTCAATAATTCTGGGACAAAGTATTAGGGTCTACCCACTGCTAGGACATGGTGCTGCTCACTCTGTGGAGACACCTGTTTATGCTGCTGGTCTCAGGTTCCAGTTGCATTGTGCAAAAGCCTCTGTAGCACCAGATCTCTCTAGCACATCAGTCACTCTAGACCACAATATCACGCACTGATATCTAGAGGACATAGAAGAAGCAATAGTCTCAAATTCAAAATTACCACCTCTTCACATCAATAACTTCCTCACCCCAGTCCCTGAGACCATCACTAAGCTCCACTACCCTTAACCAAGTTCACGTTTCTAGTGCTCTTGCCGAAGTCTGTCACATACAGTAAACAGTGACACTACAATAGTTACCTGGTAGCATTTGCAACTGCAGAACTCCGAGTCCATGTCCTGAGTGGACATGTCCATTTCCTAAATGGTAGAGACCTGTTAGCTTGATTAATGTCTCACCCAAAATCCCTCTTTTTCTGGAAAAAACACATTAAGTCAAGCATGTACGAGAAAGACTTTTTTCTTTTGTTTTTAAATACTGTATTTTGAAGATGTGGGGTACAATTCAGGTTTAGGTATACAGGTGGACATTGTACAGATAAAGTTTGAGCCTCCCTTTATTCCCCACTTTACCTGGTTTGAAACAGGTATACTCATTGATGTTGTGTCTCTCCCCACCCCACCAACCCCGAATGTATTCCACATTCCACTACTGGGTGGGCAAGACATTGACTCGGGAAAGAGCACAGTTTTAAGATGAGGTGTTCTTAATGTGCACAAAAGGACAGGATAAAGACAAGTTTTTGTCTCAGTGTGACACACAGATGTGCCTAGTGAGAGGTCCCTGGAGTTGGGCCCATGAAGTCATCCTAAATCTATTTTCCTCTTCCACATCCTCAAGCACAAAAATTTACCCCCTGATCTCCATAATTTCTTCATAAACCTAGTGATGGCTTCCTCTTTTGTGTAATTTTATTTTCAACCCTTTAGGAAGCCAGCTGATCTTTCCTCATCTTATTTCCCAACCTGCCTACCTACTACGTTGGGATTCACCAAATAGATAATGTTTCCTCTGCCCTGAGCCACAAGCTGCTGCATGTTCACCAATCCTGTGGAAAGGTCCTTCAGAGATATGTACACAAGTTCTGAAGAGATGCATCTGGATAGTGCTATGGCTGGAGACACGTTTTTTTCCTGCAGGATTGGAGCATGGAATGGCCTAGAAGACACCAGGAATGTGGTCCTGAGTTGGGAAGGGAAGCCAGAAAAAAAGAGGAAACAGAGCAGGGAGTGTTAGCTGTGACTCAGGGTATCTTTCTGAGGCTTGGGATGCAACATCTGAGGCAAAAATGTCTGTATTTGGGGAGGGTCATTGCTGTGGTTGACCCTGGCTATAGGAAGTTCAAGAGCTGCTTCTTTCTGAGGCCCTCTAAAAGAGACATAGGAACTTTGGTACTTTCAATCTGTTTTCTTTCTAAAAGTGTATTTCTAGAAGAGCCAATAAATGAGTCCAGGCTTTATACAAAGAGCAGCCTAAGGCCACTGCAGACACAGAGAACAGAGGGATGACTGAGGTCCCATCTTTACTGAAAAGAATAGAAGATGTTGAGAAGAATGAAAGTCTGGCGATGAAAGAATATGGGAAGAGGAGTGATTGGGACTCGCCCAGCCACTCCAGGACCCTGTAATTACAGCAGGGAAGAAAAGTTCTGTAATCACACAGCCAGGAACTACCAGTAAGCCCAGGATAAGAGGTTGAATGACTTCTAGGCTAGTTTTATGCTCTGGACATTGTCAGGGTCTTGATTTTAGAAAATTTGCTTCAAAACATTTTAATCCCCTCAACTTAGCCCTGTTGTCCAGAAAGTGTAAATCTCTGAATTCTAGGCCCATGTCAGAATAGGGTGAGTGAAGCAGTTCCTTTTAGTGGCACCAGACCAGCTATAATGACCATCTCTCTTCACCTGTCTATCCAGGTCTCCACCTTGCCCACTGCGGATGGTCACAGGACACACATTGCTTCTCACCTTTTGCAGATTGTGCTGACTAAAGCTGCAGCACTGAATGCCAATTCCCAGAGATGGGATGGGAGGCCACAGGAAACACCAGCCTAGAAAGACAATGGGGGGAGGGGATGACATGTATCACAGACTCTGGACAAGACAAAGTGGTGTTGCAGCGGTGCTGCTGGGACATGTCCTGATGATGTCTCTGAGAACTTGTCCTAGTCTCTGCAAATGAAGACCCACAAATAGGACAGCATACTAGGAGGATGTGCTCTTCATTAGCTGTAAACAAAACAGTGTGGCATATGTGCATTTGTGCACATATGCCTGTTGATGTTGCAACCTGGTGTAGTCAACATCAAATGTCCCAAATTCAAACATTTTCTGTTTCCTTACTTGCCTCGTTTTTATTTATTCAATTCCTTTATTCTGTAATAGAAATAAAGATAAGGATAAAAATATGGATAGAAGAATAAACATTCATATGTCATTAATATCATTAATTTACATCTGATCCTAGTCAAGATACCTCATATTTGTTAAATCCTTTAATCTTGACCTCTCTATGAGCCAAGTATTGTCATTATCCCCCCATTTTACAACTGGAGAATCTGTGATGCAGGTGTTAGAGTTGGGAACACAAAGGTAAAGAAAGAAAGAGTAACTTGTTTGAGGTAGAACCAGGGAGTGGCCAACCCAGGAGCAGAATCCCAGAGCTTCTGTACCCAGTGAGCCTGTTTTCAATCAGCATCCTGAGACCTGTCATTGTGCTGATAAAGTCAGACACTGGTTTCTCCTAAAGACTTCAGAAAGTTATTTCTACATTTTGAAAGCAAGTGACTCACATTGTAATTTGCAGTGCAACAGCAATGCTCTAGCACCGTAGAGCCCCCTAGAAGTATAATACAAATCACATATGTAATACAAAATGTTTCATTTGCCACATTTAAAAAGTGAAAGTAAACAGGTAAAATTAGCCTTCATAATGTATTTTGATTACTGAGTTTATCCTATATATTATTATTTCAACATGTTATCAATATAAAAATTATGTAGACATCTTGGTAGATTTTGTACTAACTCTTTGACATCATGTGTGTATTTTACCTCCACAGCACATCTTAATTTGGTCTCTCATTGGAATGAAGGATGCTCCATTTGGGTCACTGACCCAGTAGTGTGTACTGACAGCCACCTGGGGACAATTGAGAGTCTCATACTCAGAGGGTCTCATAAGGAGGAATGAGCCCTCTACTCTCCAACCAAAGCAGGAATGTTGAGTGTTCTTTGAAACAAGGCGATTTTTACAATGTGTTTCACATTTCCCCCCTTCTCAAACATTGAATGTAACTTTAATTTTAAAGATGTATGGAAATTCTTCACAAAGGGGTATTTTTCCCTCCCTCTCAAGCATGGAGACCAATTTTATGATTGATCTGCTCTCCCAGGATGGTCTGAAAAAGTTGCATTCAATGTTGTTTCACAACCCACAAGCAGAGGTGTCAGAACCAACCTGAATGAGCGGCCAGCGGGGACCCAGGGGGAGATGCTGAGGAGCCAAATGAGAGGAGGAGTGGAAGCATTGGGTGGGAAGAGTGTGGAGGAGCTAGTGAGACATGCTCAGTGCAGGACAGGAGTGGATGTGTTGGAGGCATGTGGCCTCATCTTATCTCCATCATCTCTTTAGACCAAACTCCAAGGATCAGTGCATGGAGGCTTCTTCCTGTACACATGAGTCCATAGGGATTCACACCTCAATGCTATTGACAATGCAGCAATGCTTGTTACTGAATTTGCTTTGTCACATTCTGAGTCCTAGGTTTGAAAACCAGTACATTTGTTAAGATAATTAGATGAAAAATGCATTCTTGCCAATAATGCAGTTTTTGTTTTTGTTTTTGTTTTTATTTTTGTCAGAGTCTCACTTTGTCGCCCATGCTGGAGAGAAGTAGCATGCCAATGATCATCACAGCCTCAGCCTCCTGACTCAGGCTATCCTAGAAATACAGGCATGCACCACCATGCCAAGTTAATTTTTAAAATGTATCCTTTATTATTTTTTGTAGAGAATAGGTCTTGCTATGTTGCCTAGGCTGTTCTGGGATCCTTGGGCTCAAGCAGTCCTGCTGCCTCATGCTCCCCAAATGCAGGCATTACAAGTGGGAGCCACCGCATCTGGCCCCAGTCATGTAAATGAAGACTTCAGTATCCAGTCTGACAGCTATCTAATTCAAGGGACATAACTTGACATAAATGAAATCCTAATCAGACAAAGTCAGGAGAGAATCCTGGCACAGGAAACATGACCAGACAGTTGAAGATCCCCAGTATCACCACTGACAAACACTCCCTAGTTATCTGCTGTGGAAGGAGAAGAGGGAGGGTCATCTCTGCTGTCCATAGACATCTGGGAAGACAGTGTTCCTGTTTAAAGAAGAAAGGAATGTGACAAGAGGGACCAGGGGCCTGGGATGAAGAGAAGGGGAGACAGGACATTAGGTGGGAAGCAGGGCAGGGAGGGGCTGAATGATCAGGCTCAGAGCTGAGTCTCCTGGATGGACTCCTGATTCAACTCTGTATAATCTGGGCTCTGGGAAATCCTGATGTTGCTTCTCTTATCTGTAGACTGGAGTGGAGGTTGTGCCTTAAGCATAGACCTGCTCTGGGGTGATTATGCATGTGTGGTTGAGGTTACTTGTCTTAAACACTGTCCATAGGACCTGGCACATATGAAGGGCTCAGAAGTAGTCATTTTACCAATACATTTGCATGATCTAGTGGTACTTGGGAGAGGTTATTCCAACAGAGGGTAGCAGTGGTCACTGGGGGCTTTAGTTTGGGAACCCTAATAACTGCAAGTCATCTGGTAGTGCTCAAGTGCAAAGAGCATGGCTATTTCTTCACTCGAGGCCCCTTCTTTTAGGTAAAATATACTCTCCCCATGTGACGCCCACCTGGTCCTTCTTCTGAACTTGAGAAATTGTCTGCTCTAGGCCCTTGAGCTCATGGTAAGACAACAACTCAGACAGATACTCTGGCAAGTGGAGGCCAGATTTGCATTCAATGCTCCTCCCTTTCTGAGTTTCAAAAAAGGGGTAAGACAGGAGCTTGGAAGGTCCAGGTCCTGCTGGTCAGCCTCTGTCAGAGCTCTTGGGAGCCCCACCTTCCACGGTTGCCTGGGTTTCTCTCTACCTCCTATCCGTCATTTTCTCCACAGGTCAGAGCATCCCAGGGGACTCACAGGGACCCTCCCTGCTATTCCCCCAAGCACTGGTCCTAGGGACATCTTTCCAGTTCTCTGTGGTATTCAGCATCAGTCATGAAATGTTGTTTCAGGTTTCTGCGCTCTGCCAGTGCTGACCCAGCCACCATCTGCATCTGCCTCCCTGGGAACCTCTGCCAAGCTCACCTGCACCCTGAGCAGTGAGCACAGAACCTACACCATTGAGTGATATCTAAAGTAGCCAGGGAAGGCCCCTCAGTACCTGATGAATGCTAAGAGTGATGGAAGCCACATCAATGGTTATGGGGTCCCCGTACATTTCTCAGGTTCCAGCTCTGGGGCTGACCACTTCTTGACCATCTCCAACATCCAGTCTGAGAATGAAGCTGAGTATCACTGTGGAGAGAGCCACACAATTGATGGAAAGTATGGTTAAGCCACAGTGATACAGACAATGAAGAATTGTGAACAAAACTTCCATTCCTTCCCTCTTCCTCCTCAGAGACTTAGAGTGAGCAGCCCCATGTCTCACTCTAGGACTCTCACCCTTCAAATCCTCATCATCTGCACTGCCATCTCCAAGATCCCAAGGTAGAGGCAGACAAGGGTCATGATTGAGGCCATTTTGAAAACTCAAAGTGATGCTTCCTCAACATCAACTTATGGGAACAATGCTGGAGAGAATCGGACAACCCAGGCAAGAAAGGACCCTGAGAGCATGACTGGGCTGTGATGACCGTGTCCACCAGAGTTCCATTGTGACCTGTGTCCCATCATGGTAGGAGAAGGAATATAGATCTCTTTTATCCAGGGATGGCCCTGAAACTTGGGTGAAGTGAGTATCATGACACCAGGTCACCATCAAGTGTGAGCAGGATTATGTCAGGATTGAGAGATAAAAGGAAACAGTTGGTTTCCAAGGGAGGGAGGAAGGTGCCTGGAATCCAGACTTGGGCGCAGAGCTGGTGTCTAGGAGGACATGGAGTGCAGGTCAGGAGGGTCATGGGCAGGTCACACAGGCCACACAGCCTGGTTTTCCAACTGTTGGGACACCAGAAAAACATTTGACAAATGACCTGGGTACTATGCTCTCACCACGGTGATACATATAATAAAAATGACATATTCTTGCCTCAAATGATTTTTTAGCTTATGTGTGTGTGTGTGTGTGTCTGTGTGTGTGTGTGTGTGTGTCTATCACTGGCTGATAGCACTGAAATAATGCTGTTGTTTGTGTCCTTGTACTAAATGCACATGGACAACCAAAATTCATGGCCCCCCGACTGCCAGATGGAGCCCTCATGTTCCTGGAGGCTCAGAGTTTTGCAGTGACAACCACATAACTTACTTTTGTAAAAGGGCTAGTTCATCTCAACACTCACACTTAGGGGGGCAGCCTGCGTGTAATTACCTGTCCCTGTGGTGGGATATAGGTGGGGCCCCTCACCCAGTTCATGACCAATGAAAGAGCTCTCTCAGTCCCAGATTACCCTCATATCCTACTGAAAACTCAGCTGTGCTGACCTTGCAGCTCAACCCACATATCTGTCAATGCCCACTCCATTCTGGTCCCTTCCTGGGTATTGTTTTCTCTGGTCTCTCTCAGCCTCTTGCACACTCATCACCAATTGGGAGTTGAGTTTGCTTCCTGGGGACCGTGAACTGCTGCACTTTTCCTTTTACTTATTCTTTTCTTAAAGGAAGATTAATTTACATGTAGTAAAATTTTCCCTTTCTAGTGTACAATTCTGTGACTTTTTGTTTGTTTGTTTGTTTGTTTTGAGTTGGAGTCTCACTCTGTCGCCCAGATTCGAGTGCAGTGGCCGCTCCTGGCCACTGCAGCCTCGACCTGCTGGACTCCAGCAATCCTTCCGCCTCAGCCTTCCAAGTAGCCGGAATTACAGTCATGCGCTACCATGCCCGGCTGTTTTTTTTGATTTATTGTAGAGATGAGGTCTCACTGCCCAGGCGGTTCTCGAACCCGCAGGCTCAGGCAATCCACTCACCTCAGCCTCCCAAAGGTGCGGGATTACAGGTTGAGCCACCGAGCCCGGCTCAATTCTGTGACTTTTGAAAAATGCATACAGATTTATAAGCACCTCAAACAAGACACAAGAGAGTATAATCACCACCCACAACATCCCCAGGCTTCTCTGTGGTCACACCCTCCCTCTATTCCAACATCAGAAACCGATGATCAATTCTCTGTCTCTACAGTTTCAGTTTTGAAAGACATCATACAAATGAAATCACACCTAGGTGACCTTTTAATATGGCTTAATTCAGTCATTTGAGGCCCATCTGGACTGATGTGTGTATTAATAGTTAATTTCTTTTGTATTGCTGAGCAATATTCCATTGCGAAAATGAAACACAATATGTGTGGAGAAAGATGGTTGCTGTTTCAGATACTCGGTAATTATTGAAACTCTAAACCTTTCCAAATCCCTCATTTACCATCCTAATGAAATTGGCTCCCCTTTCATACGTGATCCTTATGAGTTCAAATGGCTGCAGTAGCTCCAACTACTACACTTATATTCAAGAGGAAACATTTTGATCAAGCCCATTCTGATTTGCTTTCTTCCCAAGAACTAATTTTCCCTGAGAAGGTCTCCAACCAAACGACATATTTATCCACGGGTTGGTTTTTGTCCTGATGATCAATACTGTATGAGTGGGCAGGAAAAAGCAGAAGTCTAGTTTTATTTGAATTGTAATTTATGTTTTATTAAAACAGGATTTCACTATGTTGCCCAAGCCGATCTCAAATTCCTGGCCTCACATGAACCTCCCTCGGCTTCCCAAATTGTTGGTGTTATAGACGAAAGCCCCTAAATCTTGCCAAGAGTATAGCATGAATAAGTAGAGGTGATGATTTATATTTGGTAGCAAATACATGCTGAGTTTACAACTTTTTCTTCTCCACTCACCACCCAAATATGGCTCTGACCTGGAATGGGCGCCGTGTCTTGTTTCTGCTGAAGTCCCAGGATGAGATGTGGGCAAGACTAGAGTGGGTCTGTTTGTAGGGTGAATGTTTCCTGTCTCTCACATTGGTGCAGTAGCCACCAATACCCCAGGATGGCCCAGTATCGACAGACATCAACTGTAAGAGCCAGTTTTTGAGTCCTGTGACCCCCTGTGCCAAGCCCTGGTACTAACCCCATGATCACTCACCACCCAAAGACATGTGCGGGGAACCTCAGATGGCGCCTGTCACCTCCTTCTACAAATAGGTGTGCTCCTACTTCTATGGAGAATGAGCCCTCATGCCTAGTCTTGACACAGGCAGGTACCATGCAGAGAAGAAGGATTCCTTTCCTGGGGCAGGCAGTCCATGGATCAGGGACTCAGGGACCTGATCAGCAGGTTCTGAATCCACACCTGGACAAAGGAGCCCCCTGATCCTCCAGCAGCCAGTGTGTAGCAGCCACCAAGGCCTGAAAAGAGTTACATGGCAAACAACCTGTGATGGGCTGAGCCAGGGGGTCAGGGAGATGCTGATATGCAGGAAGGTCAATGACCACGGCCTGAGACCTAGAAGGGAATGTATAATTTTGCTACAAAATGGTCCTTATCTCTAATGTATAGATCCATTTACCCAGGTCTCTCACATCTGATTCTTATAGCATTGCCTATTTCCCTGACACTAGATCAAGTTCTGTACTTCAGTTATCCCAACACATGCAGTCATCCTGACACTCTGTATCCTTCAAACATTTCACAACACCAGGTCTGATGTGACCCTAAGTGCTTTGGGGATACTGAGGCAGAGCTTCTATGACTTGTCCCACTAGCTCGATCAAGGAATGATCTTTAAAAATGCACCTTAAAAACTCCACGTGCTCTTGACAATGGAAGAATATTATTCAATCTCTGTCATTCAGGAACTTTGTTTTGCGGCTAGTCACAGAACTTATCAAAGCCACATTGCAACCTGGAAAATAGGGTATAAAAATGCAGAGAGAGTCCCCTTTGTACTCTGTGACCAGGCCAGCACAGGATTTAGACCAAGTCACAGTCTGCAACTGGAACCTGGAGCCAGAAGGTAAAGGAGAATTTTGAGCCTAGGGTGGAGTCTTCAGAGCCCTCCATCCCCTCCCTGGGTTTCTTGGGATGAACTCTTTTCTGGAAACCACTATCCTCCTCCAGTAGCAGCCTCTGAGTTGGGCTGATTGCATCCCAGACAGCTCTCTCCAGCCAGGGGATAAGAGTGGCATGGGAGGAACTGCTAAGCCCGGGCCTTGGGATACAGCATAAAGGGAGCCTGCAACAAGTCCTGGACCTCTTTTTTCCTTGGTGTCCTTGCTCACTGTACAGGTACTGTCTTAGGGTCCCCCTAACTGTCCAACTACAAGGCTTAGGGACAAGCCTGTCCTTGACTCTGAGAACAAGGCCCTGTGTGTGGTGACTTGGATGATCTTGAACCTGCTGCAGGAGGAGGGGCTGCTGGGCTGAAATCTCCACACACAGTGTCCTGTGATCACTGGTGTCCTGAGGCCCTTTCATAACTGAAGCTTGTCTAAGCCAGGCAGGTGGAAAGATAGTCATGAGGTGAAACCCTCAGTTTCAAATATGCTTTTCTCCCATTTTCTCTCCTTGCTGGTTCTGTTGTCTCCTACAAGCTGACTCAGCCACCCTCGGTGTCCGTGTCCTCACAAGAGACAGCCAGACCTGGGGCAGGTGGAACAGTCTTACCCGACACAGTGAGCACAGATGCCACCACAGCGTGAGCCACAGACAGACACTGCCCACCTTCATCCTCCATGTCCTTCACAGAATCATTCTTCTCACCAACCCTAACAAATACATCCACAGGACAGTTACAGAAAACACAACAGAGCATGTCATAGTGGTCAGAAAAAAACCGTCGCAGCCCATACTTGTCAATAGAAACCCATTCACATCTCCATCAACGAGAAAAACACCATATAAAGAACTAAAATAATTATAACAAAAGCCAAGAAAAACTGTAAAATATAAACAATTTTATATTGATTACATATGATAGTAATCCTTTCTGGATATTTTGTGTTCAATAAAACATTACTGAAACAATTTTGCCTGTCTTATCTCTTTATATTTAATGGGGTACCTAGACTCTATGATTCACATGAGACTCACATCATGCTGATACTGGACAGAGTGGGTCTGGATCCCTCAGGTGACAGGTGTGGTGGAATTTTCTCATTCAGGAAGCCAGTCTTCACCCACAGGACATAAGTGAGAATCCAAGGAGACGCACTTGTACAAGAGATATGAACACAGATGTGGACCAGTTGCCTGTGGGTGACTGAGCCCTTGGGCCCTGCTCCTTCTCTATCCTAGATGACCATGTCCATCTCTCTGTGGTTCACTGCTATGCCTGCCTGGGCTCATGACTGGGGGATTTGACGATCTGATTGTGTTGTCATTTGGTGTCCAATGTTGTCCTGTATCTGCCAGGATACAAGAAAACTACATGAGTTATTGTACCAAAGGGAAATGGTGTGCTGCAGATACCATGGGTATACATTGGGAATTTCCTGTGGGGTTTGCAATAACTGCTGGATTCTACGCCTCAAACAGCAGGCTACTCACATCCCTACCTGCACCTGCTGCAGATCCTTCCTACTCTGGGCTCCAGAAACAATGGGTAACATTCATGACTTCTGATATATGGGTTGGAGCCACATCTCCATGTGTAAAATATACTGCTTCTAGAAACCATCATGACCCCATAAGGCTTTGTGCCTCTTTCTTTTTGGTGGGAATTATAATAATGATATTTACTTTATTTTGCTTTTGAATTTTTTTGGTTTGATGTTTTCCCAAAAGTTTCACTTTGTTCTCTTTCCTATTATCTATAAATTTTGGAAGCAGTGTTCTTGTTTATTCTCATATTATCTTTGTGTTAGCTACTCTGAGGCCTTTTTGAGATGTTACCAGCAACTGTGTCATCTCTGGGTAATCATCCATTGATCATCTTCCCATGTCATTTGAAATTGTCCTGCTTTTTAGTATGCTAAGTGATTATGAATTGTATCCTGGACATATCTAATATTATCTCACAAGGCTCTGTGTTCTGTATATCATATGAGGTCTGACAATTAAGTTTGTGAACTCATTTTGGAAAAACCGCTACAAACCTAACTGCTGATTATCACTACAGTCACCTTCAAAATACTCCTGTTGAGTAACCATGCACTGATACCAGTGCTTAGTCCACCAGTCAAAGCAATTTTGAAACTCTTTTCCTGGAATGGTTATGAGCGCTGTCATTGTGAGAACATCAGAGTTTGAATTAGAGCAATGAAAAAACATTTAAGTTTCTATTGAAATTGGCAAGAGTGGATGTGAAATCAGAGACATGATAGTCCAAGTTTATGGGGATAATTCCATGAAGAAAACAATAGTGTACAAATGGATTAAATATTTTTCTGAGAGTAGAGAAAGTGTCCCTGTTGAGGAAAGCTCAGGACAGGCAATAATGGGCAGAATTGATAAAAAAAAGTTGCAAAAATTCATCAGATGTGCATCAGAATCATTGACTGACTATGAGAAGTATAGCTGAACAAATAAACATCAGTAGAGAAACAGTTACAAAAATCTTAACTGAAAATATTGGCATGAGAAAAGTGTGTACAAAAATGA
Organism: Carlito syrichta; assembly: GCF_000164805.1. Lineage (NCBI taxonomy): Eukaryota > Metazoa > Chordata > Mammalia > Primates > Tarsiidae > Carlito > Carlito syrichta. The sequence goes on along the minus strand of NW_007251130.1, from coordinate 162,535 downwards.
TCCCAAAAGAGCTCTCGCATCTTGACAACGCACCAGCACACACAGCACTGTCTGTGGGGAGTTTTAACCAGCAAACAAATAGCTGCATTGGAACATCCTCCTTACTCAGCTTATCAGGTCCTAATGACTTTTTTCTTTACCAAAAATAAATGTTTCTATAAAAAGAAATGTTTACTATAAAGGAAAAGTTGAAAGGAAGATATTTTGATGACATTCAAGACATCCCGGTAATACAACTACAGCTCTGATGGTCATTCCAGAAAAAGAGCTCCAAAATTGGATTGACAGGTGGACTACGTGCTGGCAATGGTATATGGCTTCCCAAGGAGAGTACTTCAAAGATAACCATAATGATAATAAGCAACGAGGTATGTAGCACTTTTTTAGGTTAAGCTCGGAAACCTAATTGTCAGTTCTTGTATGTTGACATTTTTGCTTTAGTAGTCAATCTACATGATTATATGGTATCTGGAGAAAAAGAAGGGAAGAAATACTCATTCTAATTATTTGGATTTAGGCTTCAAGCCTGGATTGTATTTTTTTTTTATCAGACTTGGGCCCCTTCAATATTTGGGTCACATTGAATTCAAGCCAGGGGACACTGAGAAAAAAAATCACAGAAAACTCACAGTAATTCTGTGGTATTTCAAACGCATCATTTCCTGAAGCAATGTCTTCCTCACCTCGGTGTCCAACAAGAATACAAAGAGGATGAAGACCTTTAAGATAATGCACATGAAGAGTGCATATATTTTCTAACCTTAAGGTTTTCTTGATAACATTTTCTTTTTTTTAAGATTATTTAATTGGAAGAATTGCTATATGATACATATAGCATACAAAATATGTGGTAACTGACTGTACCATAAATAAGGCTTCTGATCAACAGTAGCCTATTCATAGTTACAGATTGGGAGAGTCAAAAGTCATATGTGGATTTTGTCCTTATACTGGGTCAGTGCCCTTATCCCCCATTGTTGTTCAAGGGCCAGTTGTATACATTATGTACATATACATATGCAAAAATATATATGAACATACAGTGCAATTGGTCCTCAGAAATTTTGACACCATATTAAGGAGAGTTTGGAGTGATGGGGCAATAATAGTGGTGATTTTTAGATATGTAGATGTTCTTGGTACCAAAATGGAGTTAGTTCTGCAATTTCTCACAAAATGGTGTCCAGGGAGTCCATGAAGAAGAAACTCTCACTCACACATGCCTGTTATAGGAATTGCCTGAAAGGGTTTGTCTTTTTGCCTCAGCATAACCATTAGAAAGCATTCAGACATTCTACTGCAGAACAAGCAACCTATCCCATCTCCCCTCGGCAAATCTCCATCAGATGCAGGACCAGGAGAGCACAACCTTTCAATTTATGATTTAGTATAATAATCTCTAGTAAATTTTTAGGTTCTTTGTCAGGGTCAAAGATCAAAGATCACCCTTTCGCTGGCCAAAGTCATAAAAGTAATAACATGATCACCTTTGATCAAGGAATTTGTGAGTTACAAATGTCTGAGTTTGTGAATTGCAAATGTCTAACAAGTCCCTTGCAGGAAACTCCCCGTGTTAACCTAATCAGCCCTTTGTGACACAAAGAAACCCCACCATGGCAACAATCATGTTACTAACCCACCCATCTGCCTGCTGTCCATCACCTGACTTCAGTACCTGCTCTTACCTGCCTCTTCGTGATGACATGGAAGCAGACCACCACCCAATCACCCTAATAATCTTCCTGCATCAAGGGAAATGGTTAAAAGAACTCAACCACAAGCAGCCAACGGCCATCACCTTGCTAGACTCAGGTGTGGCCAGGCTTCCTGACTCTGGTCCCCTCCCCAACCTTGAGGTGAATCTTGTCTCTCCCTTCTCTTTCTCTCTCTAATTTACTTTTAAATAAAGTTTTCTTTCTTAACCTCTTTGTGTGTTGCAATTCTTTGCATTTACTCAAATCTCTGGGTTACCAGTGCTGCATCCCTCCTCACTTCTCCACTTCTCCATCCACCCACGATCATCCTATCTGAACCCTACATTTTTGGAGGTCCCACTGAGATATCTGAGATCTCTCTTTCTCTTTCTTATTTCCTAACTTGTGACCCTCAGTGAACTGTGTTGGAACCTGGTGGCAACTGAAAGTTCTGGCTGAGGCTACACTTGTGTGCTCAAAGGCCCCAGGGAAAGACATCAGACCACTGTGACCCAATAGGTTGAGGAACTAAGGTTAACTCTTTACTTCCTTCTAGCTGTGGTCTCTGAGTTTCCCCATGGACCGAGCTGGATCTCAGAGGATGACTGACAGTCTCTGCCTAGGGCTACTCCCTAGAGAGACAAGAAGGTCCTGAAGGAAAGTTTGGACCACCAGCGCCAGTATGGGTGAGAAACAAAGTGCTTTGTTTCTTTGCTCTTTTCCTCTCTGGTTGGTGAGGTAACTCCACAAAGGCCTTGAGACTCCAACAGCTGCATAGTACACCTTCCTGTGTCTCCGGTGAGTCATCCCACACTCACATAGTTGGATGCGCACTCTTGGGTCTCCCTTGGCTTTGGTTTGGATGACCTTCTGGGTCACTCAGGCTTTTTCCCGATCCTGTCTTAGAAGAAACCTCATAGTATTTTGATTGCCGAAAGTCCTGGTACCAGGTCCTCTAAGACATGGTGGAGCATATTGTCCTGTGAACTCCAGTGGGCACAGGGATGGGGAGGACGTTCTCCCCTTGGTGACTCACATCCTTTGTACTGATTTCTTTGAACCTGTTGGGGACACCTAGCAGGGGATCTGGATGGGTTAGGCACAGAAAGAAATCCATGAAACCAAGAGCCTATTCCAATTGTTTCCCTGTTTCCACTATATAAGCTGGGGGATAATGAAACCTGGCCAGAAGGTGACTCCTTAACTCCTAATGCACTCCTGCAGCTTGATTTATACTTCATAAGAAATGACAAGTACCTTGAGCTCCCATATATTCAAGCCTTTTATGAGTTAGCTCGCCAAGCAGATATCTGTTCCTCTTGCCATATTTATGTGTTGGCTCCCCAGATCCCATTGCCCAAAGGCTAATCAGGATACTAATCCTGCTGACTGAGGCAATCCTCTCTCAAAATATTTTTCACTTCCTTCATACTCTCCTATTCCTTCTACAGACTCGCCTATTCCTTCTACAACTCCTATTCCCACTTTCCCTCTAACTCAAAGTCTAATCCAATTGGTTTAACTACTCCTGTCTCTTGTAATCTGCTTTTACTACTCCAGTCTCCAACAGTTTCTCTTCCTTCTCATCCTCCACCTTTACCTGTGGAGGAGGGGCTGGTGTCTAGGGCCATGGCACTAAACCCAGGCCTTCAGTCTTTCTCGGTTACCTTTGGAGAAGGGGCCAGTGCCAAACCCCAGTCTCCAACCTTCTCATCCCCCTCCCTGCCACTGCCTGATAGCTCCCTGGTGGCAGCCCTACTAGCTGCAACAAGTCACCACCCCCATGTGTGCTTGGGAAGGCCATTCAGGTTTCCACATGTCTTTAACAGGTCTCTTCTCTGGGGGGTGGCCAAGACAAAAGGATATTAAAGTTCTTGTTTTCTTATGATAAATTTCTTTCAAGTTATATCTAAATTGGGACTATATTAACCTTCTTCCCAGACGAAAGTAAAGGGATTATATAAATTAATCCTCTTAACTAACTACAAAAAAGGTGTTATTAAACAGACTAACTATGACAAAATAAAAGAGGTTTTTCAATGACCAGATGAAAATCTAGCAATGTTTCCAAGTCACCTCTCGGAGTCATTGCAACAGTTTACTAATATTTATTTTAAAGTCTCTAGAGGGACAAGCTCTTTTGGCTATATCAACACTGGACATTAGGCACAAACTCCAAAAAAACTGAAAAAGTGCCCATGAACCACTCAATTAGAACTATTGGACATGGCCTTTAAACTCTTTAACAACCAAGAGGAGAAAAAAAATGCAGGACAACAAACAAAAGCAGGAAACATTTTGGCTTTTATCTACCCTTTAGCAAAAAGAGCCACCACTGATAATTTTCCACCCCAGATGGTCAATCACAGAAGGGGTACACAGCACCCTTCCCAAGTTTGTTTCCAATGCCATCAAAATGGGCCTATGGCCAAAGACTGTCAAGCCCTACCACCAGCAAAACCCTGTCCCAAATGCAAACAGCATGGGCATTGGGCTTATGATTGCCTTGTTCACCTAGCTGGAGGAGAGCACATGGCCCAGAGGCTTGCTGCAAATGAGGGACATCAGGCACCTCGCACAATCTTGGAAGGGGATCTCTTGTACTTGCTCCAGTCAGAGTGACTTGTGCCTGGCTCAATAGCCCCAATGTCTTTGGAACAAGTTATTAAACCAGCCGAGCCTAGGGTGGAAATATCAGTAGCAGGAAGGATTATATCACTCATTATTGATACGGGGGCTTCATGTTCAACTCTACTTCAATTTCCTGGTTCACTCCTTTTTTCACTACTTTCAGTTGTGGGGGTGCAGGGCATTATATCCAGGCCTTTCACTACACCATTATTTCCATGTGTTCTGGGAGATAAAATATTTCAACACCCCTTCCTTGTTATGCCAACGTGTCCAGCTCCATTATTTGGAAAGAACATTATGACCAAAATTGGAACTCGTATTATTCTTTACCCTGAGTCATCACCATTATACTTTTTGGGTGCCTTTTGTTTAGCCTTGGTTTCCCCTGATAGTTCTATGTTGGATCCTATCCAAACCCTTCTACTGCATATAAACTTATTGCTTTGGTTAAAGCTCTGAGGCTATGAAAAATGAAAAGAAGGTTGTTGGTATAAGGTATGTTTTTGGTAACAAAGGAAAAAGAAAAGAGAAATAATTGTGTATAGGAAAGGATCTTGTAACATTTTTGTTCTATAATAGAATGGCTGGTTATCTAACGAAAGTATAGAACAAAAATAGAAGGTTCAAGCATGTTGAAAAATGGTATAAGTGAGAGTAATTCTATTAACACTCGAGGCTACAAAATAGTTCCACAAATTTACCATTAATATCAAATACACTAATTCTAGGCCAAAATGCTACTCAAAGACCAAAACATGAGCTTCTTAATTAACAATCACCAAAAGAATTTTCTCCTTTAAACAAAAGAGGGGGGAAGAAAGACAAAATTCAATTAGTCCTCCCCCACTGTCTTTGTTTAAAAAAAGCGAGGTTTTTGTTTTTTTTTTCCACCAAAATCTTTGGGCTATCACTTTGGCTAAATAAGTAACTTTTACAATAATTACTGTGATTTTTGTGTTGTAACATTATGCTTTGGAAAACTTTAGTACTTAAACTCTTCAAGTTCTCAATTCAGTCTCTAGGGTGAGATAAGAAACAAGCCCCACAAGCCGCATCTGCCCCACATTCACCCAGGCTGACTTCAGACCAGATAGATTAATTTTGCTCACAGAAGTTTGTAATCGGCTATAGTGCTTTTCAGTGCCAAATTACTTACTATTTTACAATCTCCTAGGCACAATGATTGCTATCCAACATAGAATAAATGGCAAAAATAACCTGGGCTTTACCCCCTAGTATATCAATCACTATGAAAGTATATCAAATCTATTCTAAAAACAAAAGAAACCATTTTTCTCTTGCCAATGTTTACCTGTTTTGAATTCTCAATTTAAGCTACAACCTAACTACATGTCGTTAATATTTTAAATTTTTCTTCAGACTTTCTCAAAGTAGCTATATTTCCTTCTTTAAGTCATTATTAACAAAACTCCTTATAACTGTCTATAAATTTTTATCACAACCCCAAAGGCTAAAAGACAAGCTGGGAGAATGGAAGTCTACATATAGACTCAGGAATGTACTGGTGCAACAAAAACTGCTTGGATTCCTGTAGTTGGTATCCACCCACTGGGGTAACTGAAAGGGTTTAATCTTTTTGCCTCAGCATAATCGTTAGAAAGCATTCAGACATTCTACCATGGAACAAGCAGCAGCCTATCCCATCCCCCCTCAGCAAATCTCCATCAGATGCAAGACCAGGACAGCACAACCTTTTAGTTCATGGTTTAGCATAATAATCTCTGTAAACTGTTAGGTTCCTTGTCAAGGTTAGGTTCCTTGTCAAGGTTAGGTTCCTTGTCAAGGTTAGGTTCCTTGAACTGTTAGGTTCCTTGTCAGAGATCACCCTTTGGCTGGCCAAAGTCATAAAAGTAATAACACGACCACCTTTGGTCAAGGAATCTGTGAGTCACAAATGTCTGAGTTTGTGAATTGCAAATGTCTATCAAGTCTCTTGCAGGAACCCCCCACCCAGGGTTAACCTAATCAACCCTCTGTGACCCATGTGACACAAATAAACCCCACCATGGCAGCAATCATGTGACTAACCCACCCATCTGATTGCTGTCCATCACCTGATGTCAGTACCTGTGCTTCCCTGCCCCTTTATGATGACATGGAAGCAGACCACCACCCAATCACCTTAATGATCTTCCCCCATCAAGGGAAATCGCTAAAAGGACCCAACAAAAGCAGCCAATGGCCATCACTTTGCTAGACTCTGGTGTAGCCATGTGCTCTTTAAGCTATGGCTGTCGCCATGCTTCCTGGCTTTGGTCCCCTCCCCCACCTTGGGGAGGTGAATCCTCTCTCCCTTCTCTTTCTCTAATTTACTTTTAAATAAATTTTTCTTTCTTAACCTTTTCGTGTGTTGCAACTCTTTGCATTTACTTGAATCTCTGGGTTACCAGTGTTGCATTCCCCCTCGCCTTTCCACCTCTCCATCCACTCACCCTAACCCTGTCCAAACCCTAACATTACCAAAGACTTCCCTGCCTACACACCTTTAACAGGACTCCTGTAAACTTCCTCAATATCCGTACTCTAGATAAGACACCTGCACAAAGACACTTACCAAGCAACCAGGTGCACCTGGCTCATGTCTGTAATCCCAGTGCTTCATGATTGTTAGGTAAGTGTCCTTGTGCAGGTGTCTTATCTAGAGTACGAATTATGTATATTTTATTTGTACATCTCATTAGGATGCTGTCCACTCCCCAACAGAACTCCCACATAGATTGTGAAACTTGTGTTCTTTTTTTTTTTTGAGTTGGAGTCTCACTCTGTCACCCAGACTGGAGTGCAGTGGCCACTCCCGGCCACCACAGCCTCGACCTTCTGGGCTCTGGCGATCCTTCTGCCTCAGCCTTCCGAGTAGCCGGAATTACAGGCATGTGTTACCACACCCGGCTGATTTTTTGATTTATTGTAGAGATGAGGTCTCGCCTGCCCAGGCAGGTTTCGAACCCGCGGGCTCAGGCAATCCACTCACCTCAGCCTCCCAAAGTGCGGAGTTACAGGCTGAGCCACCAAGCCCGGCTCTCACAAATTTTTATATGACAGGGTATAGCACCAGAACCAGGCTCAGTTTGAGGAGAAGAGGACAGTTAAGCATCCAACCCAGGTGGCCTAGGAAGGACTAGGGGAAGACAAGGGCTTGTAGTGAAGAGGAAGTGAGATTTTCCAACGTGGTTTAAATCAGAGCTTCTGAAATTTCAGTGAGTTCTCAAATCCCCAGAGGGGTCTTGTTGAGATGCAGATGCACCCTTAGCAGGTCTCGTTGGGGCCCCAGATACTCCATGTCTAACAGTTTTCAGTTGAAGCTGATATTGTTGAATCTCCAAGGAACACATTTTGAGCAAGATTGTTCCTATTCATCCTCCTCACTCAGGCAAGATGATACTCACCTAAGAAAGGCACCTTCTGAGAAGCAGAAGTGAAATTCTTACCCTTATTCCTTAGAGACTAGTACAAGTTTGTGCTGCTATTAACAAATACCCGAGGATGGATAATTTATAAATAAAAAAGGGTTATTTTGTTCGTGATTCTGATGGCAGGAAAGTTCAAGGCTGGGCATCTGCATCTGGTGAGGGTCCCAGGATGTTTCCACTCATAGGGGAAGACAAAGGAGAGCCAGTGTGTACAGATATCACATGGAAGAGAAGAAATAAGGAGGAGAGAAGGAAGGTGACAGGCTTTTTTGCATTGCAGAGTCTGGACAAGACAAAGTGGTTATACTGTAGTTCTGCTGTGGTATATCCTGGTGATGTCTCTGAGAACTCGTCCAGTTGCTTGCAACTGAAGACCCACAAATTAGACTGGAAACTAGGATGTTGTGCTCTCCATTAACTGTATGAAAACAGTGCTATATATGTACATATATGAGCATGTGCCTGCCTATGTTGCAACTAAGAGTAGCCAGTGTCGGATGCTCTAAACCTATTTTGTGTTTCCTAAATTGCCTCCTTTATCTATATCCAGTCCTTTCTCCTGTAATAAGAATAAGGATGAAGAAAAGGATAATAATAGTGGCAGAAAAATGAACATTTATATGTCATTAATATTTATGATACACACTCAAGGTACATCATCTTTATTAAATCCTTTAATCTTAACACTTTATGAGACAAGCATTGTCATTATCTCTCAATTTACAAATAAGAATCTGTGATGCAGATGTTAGAGTTGGGAAAGCCAAGGTAAAGAAAGAGTAACTTTCCTGAGGTCAGAACCAGAAAGTGACTGACCTGGGAGCAGAACCTCTGAGCTTCTGGACACAGTTACCTGTTTCTATTGGTGGTGGTTTTTTTGTTTGTTTTAAGCAGCAACCTCAGACCTGTCATTGTGCTCATAAGGTCAGACACTGGCATCTTCATAAGACTCCAGAAAGTTTTCTTCACATTTTAAAAGCAAAAACTCATCGTGTGATTTGCAGAGCTTTGGTAATGTTCTGGTGCTGTGGAGTCTACTAGAAATATAATTTTAACCCCATATGTCATGTAAAATGTTTCAGTTGCCACATTGAAAAGGTAAAAGAAAACAGGCAGAATTAGCTTTCATAATGGCTTTTGTTTAACTGAGTTTATCCTGTATAATACTCTTTCAGTGTGTTATAAATACAAAAAGTATTGAGATATTTTGTTATTTTTTGCACTAACTCTTTGACATGTGGTGCTTCTTAACTCTACAGCACAAATTAACTTGGTCTACCCACATTTCAAGGCCTCGGCAGCTACCTGTGACATATGGCCAACATATTGGACAGAGCAGGTTCTGATGCAAAATGTTCCATTTGGGTCACTGCCCCTGCAGTGTGTACTGAAAACTACCTGGGGCAATGGAGAGTCCCATGACCCAGAGTCCTCACTAGTGAGAAGCGGCCCCTCCACTCTCCAACAAAAGCAGGAACCTTGAAGGCACTAAGAAAAAAGAAGATTTTTACAATCTGTTTCACCTCCCCCTCCCCAAAGATATTGAATGTAGCTTCAGTTTTAAAGATGTATGGCTATTCTTCATAAAGGAGTATTTTGGCCTCACTCACAAGCTTGGATGCTCCCCTCACCCAGGATGATCTGCACAAGTTATATTCAATGTTGTGTCAGAACCCACAAGCAGAGGTGTCAGAACCAACCTGCACGAGCGGCCAGCAGGGCCCCAGGAAGAGACTCTGAGGAGCCCAGTGAGGGGAGGTATGGAAGCATCAGAGGGCAAGGGTGTAGAGGGGCTAATGCAACACATTTAGCCCAGGACAGGAGTGAATGTACTGGAGGCATGTGACCTTGTCTTGCCTCCGTCAACTTTTTGGAACAAACTCCAAGGATCAGTGCATGGAAGCTTCTTTCTGTGCGTATACTCGACTGGGTTTCAAACCTCAATGCTATTGACAACACAGCAGTGCTTGTAAGTGAATTAGCTTAATCACATCCCCAATACTAGGTTTGAAAACCAATATTCATGAAGGTGATTAGATAAAAATTGCTTTTTTGACAATCATGTACTGTTTTTTGGGGGGTTTGTTTCTTTGTTTTATTTATCTTCAGCATCTCACTCTGTCACATGTTGGAGTGCAGTGACACACCCATGGATCACCACAACCTTGTCCTCTTGGGCTCAGGTGATCTTTCCTCCTTAGCCTCCAAAGTAGCTGGAACTACAGGCATAAACTACCATGTCAGACTGATTTTATTAATTTTATTATGATTTTTGTAGAGATGAGGTTTTACTATGCTGCCTAGGCTACTCTGGAATTCCTGGACTCAGGCAATCCTGTCTGCTCATACTCCCTAAATGCAGGAATTATTAGTGTGCCACCCTACTTGGCCCCAGTCATGTAAATTAAGACTTCAGTATCCAGATTGACAGGTATCTAATTAAAGGAACTTAACCTGACATAAATGAAATCCTAACCAGAAATTGTCAAGAGAGAATGCTGGCATGAAGAGCATGACCAGATCGTTGAGCATCCCCAGTGTTACCATTAACACACACTCCATGATTACCTGTCTTGGAAAGAGGGAAGGGAAGGTCACCATTGCTGTCCATAGACATTAGGGACAACAGTGCCCATGATTAAAGAAGAGAGGAATGTGATAAGAACGGCCAGGAGGTCTGCAATGAAGAGACAAGAAAAAATGGGACATGGGAAGGGGTAGAGCAGGGAGGGGCTGGAAGTTCAGGCTCTGAGCTGAGTCTCCTAGATGGAATCTTGACTACTCTCTACTATCTGGGGGACTCTGGGAGATCCTGAGGTTGCTTCTTTCATCAGCAGATTGGAGGAAAGGTTAAGCATAGAGCTCCTGTGGGGTTACTATGCATATGTGGTTGGGATGAAATGTCTACAAAACTCTTCAAAGGGCCTGGCATGATGGAAGGGCTCAGAGGTAGGTAGTCATTTTATCACTACATCTGCATGAGCTAATGATAACTTGGGGGGATAGCGTTCCTCCAGTGAGCAGCAGGGGGCACAGTGGGCCAGGTTTTTGATTCCTATTAACTGCAAGCTCCCTAGTAGTGCTCAAGTGCAAAGGACTCTCCAGATGCCTCTCTTGAAGTTTCTTCTTTTGGTTAAATTACACTCTCAATGCATGACAGCTACCAGGCCCTTCTACTGAACTTAGAAAATTTCCAACCCCAGGCAATCAGCCTCAGGGTTCAGACAACAGCCCAGACAGGCACTGGTGGATGGAGACCAGATTTGCATTCAATGCTCCTCTGATTTTGAGTTCCAAGAATAGGATAAGACAGGGGATTGGTAAATCCAGGTCTCTGGCAGAGCTCTGGGAAGCCCCACACTTCACAATGGCCTTGGTTTCCTTCTATCTCCTACTTCTCAGTTTCTCTACAGGTCAGATTATCTCAGAACACTAAGGGAAATTTCCCTGCTATTCTCCCCAACACAGGTCCTGGGGCATCTTTCCGTTTCTCTGATGCATTTAACATCAGTTATGGATGCTATGTTTCATGTTTCTGTGTTTTGCATTTGCTGACCCATCCGCTATCTGCATCAGCCTCCCTGGGAGCCTTGGCCAAGCTCATCTACACCCTGAGCAATGAAAACAGCACCTACAACATTGAATGGTATCATCAGCATCCAGGGAAGGCCCCCCGGTACCTGATGAATGTCAAGAGTGATGGAAGCCATAGCAAGTGGGTAGGGATCCTCGATCACTTCTCAATCTCCAGCACTGGAGCTGACCAACTCTTGACCATCTTCAATGTCCAGTCTGAGGTTGAATCTGAGTTTCACTGTGGAGAGAGACACATAGTTGATTAAAAGTGTGGTTAAGCCACAGTGACACAGACAATGGGGACGTTTGGCCAAAATGTTTCTTACTGCTCTTTCCTCCTGAGGGACTCAGAGTGAGCAGCCCCTTGTCCCTCTCCAGGACCCTGAGACCTTTGAAGCTCCTCATTGAAAACTGCGTCATCTGCACCTCCATTCCCAAGTTACCCCAATGTAGAGGCAGACATGGGTCATAATTGAGGTCATTTTGACCGCTCAACATGCTTTTTCCTCAACAGCAGCATGTGGAGGCAATGCTGGAGACAGCAGGACAATCCAGGCAAGAAAGGAACCTGAGAGAGTGGTTGCACTGTCATGACAGTGTCCTCCAGGGTCTCATTGTGACATGAAAGGAGAAGGGACCTGGTCTCTGGTTTCCAATGTTGACCCTGAAAGTCAGTTGCAATGATTATCATGACCCCGAGTCACCATTGAGTGTGAACAGAATCCTGTCAGGATTGCAGAACCAGAAGGAGATATTGGTGTGGACAGTACACACAGATAACACAGCGTGACTTCCCCAGTTTTCTGGACACTACAGTAACGTTTGACAAATGCCTGGGTACTGTCCTTTCACCATGCTGACACGGCGTAAACTAAGATATATCCTTGCCTCAAAGGTTTTTCCAGGACACTGCGTGTGTGTGTGTGTGTGTATGTGTGTGTGTGTGTGTGTGTGTGTGTGTGTGCGCGCGCGCGCGCGCGCGCACGCACATCAGTGTTTTTCTACAGTTGTCTGATAACACTGAAAAACGCTCCTGTGTTTGTAACTGTAATAAGTGTCACAAGTGACAACCAAACCCCTGACCCCTTGACTGCAGCATGGAAGCCCTCATGTCCACAGACCCTGGGAGTTTTACAGTGGAATCCCAGAACATACTCCTGCTGAAGGGCGGCCCTACATTGACTCCCTCCTGGAACAGCCTACTCCAAATGACCTAACTTGTGGTGTGGTAAGGGCAGAGCTCCTCACCTAATTCATGAGCCTGCTGGGACCCCCTCCCTTCACTGGGTCCCTTGGGACTGAGCCCTTCTCTGGAAATCACAAAGCTACTCCAGCAGCAGCTCTGAGTTGGGCTGATTTGTATCCCAAACAGCTCTGTTGAGTCAGGGGATAAGAGAGCCCTGGAAGGACCTGCCCAGTCTGGGCCTTGGGCAGCAGCATCATGGGAGCCTCCAACATGGCCTGGACCCCTCTCCTCCTCGGCCTCCTGGCTCACTGCACAGGTGCTGCCCCAGGGTTCCACTCAACTGCCTAGCCCCCTGCTGGCCCTGACTTTGAGTTCAGCAGGGCCCTGGCTGTGGGGGGCAGGATGCTCATGAAACTGCTGCAGGAGGATGGGTTTCTGGGACCAAACCCCTCCCCCCACAGTGTCTTTTGGTCATGGGTGCCCTGAGGTCCTTGCATCCCTGTAGCTTGTCCAGGCCAGACAGTGGGGAGTATATTCATGTGGTGAACCCCTCAGTTTCAACAATGTTTTTCTCCCATTTTCCTTCTTGCAGTTTCAGTGCCCTCCTATGAGCTGACTCAGTCACCCTCCGTGTCTGTATTCCCACAACAGACACTCAGGATCACCTGTGAAGGAAACATCATTGGAAATAAAAATGTTTACTGGTACCAGCAGAAGCCAGGCCAGGCCCCTGTGCTGGTCATCTATTACAGTAACAGGAGGCCATCAGGGATCCCTGAGCGATTCTCCGGCTCCAACTTGGGGAACACAGCCAGCCTGACCATCAGTGGGGCCCAGACTGGAGACGAGGCTGACTATTACTGTCAGGTGTGGGACAATTACAAGCCTCACAGTGACAGAGGCATATGGGGAAGTGACACACAAACCCTTCATTTGTGTCACTGTTTTCCTCCAGTCACAGGAGGTTTGTGGTCACAACCATAAGCAGGGTTGGCTCAGTGCACCTAGAACAGATACATCCAGGCTGCCCTTCTCTCCAACCCTCCACATGAGCTCTGCAGTGCAGGGGTCATGCATAGATATTGCTTGGCAGATCCAGAAGTATCAGGGGAGTTTGGCTGTTGTGAGTTAGAGAATGAAGGCCAGAGTGTAAGGACACACAGAAGCAAGTCCCACTTCCAGGCCAACTGTCTACCTTAGTCCCCAGAACTGGTCATCTCTGCTATAGTGGCAGCCTGTGACTCTGTAAAGAGAAAATCAGGAGAGAGGATACTGTGGGATCCACCCAGATTCCTCTTTAGAGTGAACAGCTCAGACCAACTGAGAACCCCTGACAGCTCAGTGCTGTGCCCTCAGTGACAAGTACTGTGAGTTACAGAGTATTTCCTTCCTCTAAGATCCCAAGGTACTGTCTCAATTGTAAATGACTTGGAAGGGCCTCCAAACTCTAGAGCTCCCTGTGTGGATGCTAAGACCTCAGTTGCATATAAATTGCAGATCAGTGTCTCCTTCTGTACAATGTTGACTCCCTCACATCCTTTCAGACCCTTTATGCATGCAATTCCCTACCTCACAGCCTGCTTCCGAACTCCATCTAAGACAACGACTGTCCTCAACATGAGCCATCAGGAACCTGAGGAAGCCACTATACACCAGAAAACTCTGAATTCTAACATAAATTTTCCAATGTGAATGTTCAATTGCCCAGCTAGATCTTGCATTTCGATAGAATGAAAAGAAGTCTGGCATGCTGGGTGCTCTGAGGCCAGGGTTAGAGAGTCAGATCCTCCTGCAGGAACCCATGGGTAGAAGGAACAGCTTCACGTAATACAGTGAGCACAGACGCAAGCACAGTGTGAGCTTCAGACCGACACTGCCCACCTCTACCCTTCATATCCTGCACAGAATCATTCTTTTCACCAGCACTAAGAAATACACCCATAAGGTCAGTTACAGAAAACACAATAGAGCATGTAAAAGTGATCAGGTAAAAACCACCACAGCCTACATTTATCAACAGGATATCCATTCATACCTTTAACAATGACAAAACATCAAATAAAAAATCTCCAAAAAATAATAAGAACCAAGAAAAACTGTAAAATATAAACAATTTTTATTGATTACATGTGAAAGTAATCCTGTTATTGATATTTTGTGTTAAATAAAACATTATTTAAACAAATTTACCTGTCTTATCTCTTCATATTTATTGGGGTGACTAGACACTAGGATTTACATGAGTCTCTCATCATGCTGGCATTGGCTTTGTGTTCCTTTCTTATTGATAAGAATTGTAGACTATAATAATGTGTTCCCTATTGTGTGGGAGATATCAAGCAAGTACCAGAATACTAAACTCCAAACATTCCAACTAATATGGAGTGATGACTCTTCTACAGTTTATTTCCAACTCTTGGGATAGCATGGGCCTCACCAAAGCTTCCAAAAGAACTATCCCTGTGCTTATCCCAGCATATTGGGAGGCAGAGGTGAGAGGATTGCTTGAGCCCAAGGGTTCGAGACCAGCCTGGGCAACTTGGTGAGACCTCATCTCTACAATAAATCAAAAAATAAGCCAGATATGGAGGCGTGCACCTGTAGCTCCAGCTACTTGGTTACTGAGGCAGAAGGATCACCTGAGCCCAGCAGACTGAGGCTGCAGTGGCTATGAGCATGCTACTGCACTCCAGCCTGGGTGACAGAGTGAGACTCCAACTTAAAAAAAAAGAACAGTTCCTTTATGTACATCTGATCCAACTGCCATGACAGGGTAGAGTCCTGGGGTATTCTCCTGAGTATTCAGGTGGTCCGAGCCACCATGACTATGTTGTGACACAAAAGGGAGAGTCAATGCCACTGGGCAAAAAATGTAAATGAATGCTGCTATTCATCCCATGAGCACTCACACTGTCTCTGAATCTATTATCTTAGATGAACAAAGAACTCACTTTCTGCCTCAATGGTGCCTTCTGTGCACCTGCAACTGTGTTATTCTGTTCTAGCAGATTCATCTAGTACATACGTTGTGACTAGAACTACTTCCTGACTACATCTCTGGAATTCACTTTCATCTTCCAGAATCCATTCAACTGTCATAGGGAACAGTCCAATAAACTGAACATATGAGTTACATCTGTATCCCAAGTTCTTCAAGACAAGCAAGAGTTGTCTCATAGTGCAGTGCAGTTGGAATTCTTCCTATCTGTGAGGAGAACAAACTTGAGGAGGTCCCTGAGGCTGTGACATCTTTGATTTGGCATGATGAAAATGTTACATACTCGGGATATAAACATTGCATACTCTGGGGAAAAAAATAATACTAATTTAATTTTATTATCATACAACTGACCAAATTTCAAAGAATAGTGTACTTCGTGCCATCTCATCTCTTGTATATGCCTCAAACCTCCCCTTTTTATTCCAGTTGTTTCTCTGAAATAATGAGCAAATGATCTTCTGTGTGGTTCAGGGTCACACATTCCCAGTTCTCTGGGAACGTCTCTTGTAGCTGTTGACTTTGTTGCCAGTCAAGGTCCTTGAGACTCCCACGCTCCCATTTAGTTGCCAGCAGTTTCGTGCTAGCATTTCTCAACTAGAATCTCTTGTCACCAATGGTCTGTGGAAAATTTTGCAAACAGTCCCCAAGAAAGGGCGGTGACCCCTGTTGGCAACAGACAGTCTCCCAATGTGGGGTCATCTGGTGAACAGTAAGGCCATGTACACTGTTCCCACAGGACATGTTCTCTGTGCTGCTGACTCAGTAAGACCATGTCCACTGTTGAGTCCACCTCAGATCTGGACACTCGGGGGAAGTTCGGACAGAGCTCCTGGGCACTGAGTCACCCAGAGGGAAACATGGAGGCTAAGGATGCACCCCTGATATGCATAAGAGACAAGGTCTGCTCATGGAGCAGGAAGATGAAGGAATCTGAGACTCTGAAGGGGAAATTTTTAGCCCTGCGTCTCAGCTTCCCACACCCCCTCATCTGTGCACTTTGTCAATATGGTCACATGGGTGAGAACTGAAGGGGACAGTGACATGGTCACATTTTCTCCTGTCTTCACCTTTGGTTGCACAACACACCCTTCTGAATACACTTTATTAGAGTTTATGCTCTACAGATATGTCTAGCTAAATGGGTAAATTTGAAAGTGCAGAGGGAGGCAGGAACCAGTCCCTTTGGAGACATTTCACATCACATAATCCAGTGAACACATCTCTGCAAGGCCCTGGATTTCAATGGACAAGTTATTGGGATTTAAAGGAAAACTATGCTTTGGAAAACCACAATAAAAAAATGAATCTTGCATGTCTTTCTACTGCTCGGACTGCAGTAAGGACACATTCAGCCAGTGCTTCTGATTTTTGTCTTGACTGCCTTGGTGGATGGGTATCTCCAGAAAGTTTTAAGTGAGATTGGTGACTTCTGCAGCCTGAGGTGGATGTTCTGAGTTAGCTCCCGTTACTCATAGGGAACTGAGGACAAGACAAACATCAGATGTTTGCTTCTTGCTGGAAGTGCCTGGACACCAGGAATGTCCCAGTGTCTCTCCACAGTGACCACACAGGATCAGGTTCCTGGTCACTGACCCCATGCAAGTACCCTGATGGATTTCTGAGTATGGTATTGACATTTTAGTGTTATTTCCCTTTTAGTGTTATCCAATATAAACATTATTATTTAAAGTTATATCTTTAGGAATGTAACTCATAAACATCTAAAGGACACAGCTGAAACTGTAGCCTCAAATTCAAAATGACTACCTCCTCCCACCCCATATTTCCTACCCCAGCCTATGATACCACCAAAAAGTTCTTTTAATCTTTGGCAGCAGTCACCTTTCTTGTGCTTTTTAAAATGTCTGTCACATAATATAATTAGTGACACTGAAATAACCACCTTACAGCATTCACATTCACAGAGCTTCCAGTCCATCACCTAGGTGGCCATGTCCATTTCCAGTCTGGCAGAGACCAGTCACTCTGATTAGCATCTTACCACAAACACATGTCTTTCAGAAAAAACACACCAGGTGAAGCATCTCTCTGGGTTGGGGAATTCTGTACCTCAGGAAAGGGCAGACTCTAAGTTGAGTTACTTTCAATGTCCACTGAAGGGCATGTCCTAGTGTGATGGATGAATATGGCTGATGAGAGGTCCCTTAGTTTGGGCTTAGTACAGAGTCATTCTAAATCTAGTCCCTTCTTCCATAACCTCAAATACAAAAATTCAACCTTTGATTTCCATTAGGTATTCATAAACATAGTGAGCTCTCGCTCTTTATGTAATTTTATTTTCAGCACTTTGAGAAGCCCGCTGGTCTTCTCATCCCATTTTCCATCCAGCCTACCTACAGGGATTGGATCCAGCTAATCGATAATGTTTCCTCAGCCATGAGTCACAAGCTGCCGCATATTCCCCAACCCGGTGGCAAGGTTGTTTAGACAGAAGCATGCAGTTGCTGAGGGGATATATCTGGACCTGTGCTGTGGTTGGAGACACATAGCTTTCTGAAGAGATGGAGCATGGAATGGACTAGAAGAGATCAGGTACCTGGTCCAGAACTGAGAAATGAAATAATAAGAAAGACAAAAACAGAGCAGGGAGTGTCAGTTGTGACTGAGAGGAGTTTTCTGGATCTTAGGTTTCTGCATCTCAAGCCACCATGGGGCAGCGAGGGCCTGGGAATGGGGAGGATCATTGCTGTGATTTATCCTGAATGAGTGAAGCCCCAAGAGATGCTTCCTTCTATTTTATTGCTTTTTATTTTGTTTAACATATTTTTTATTATAAAATTGTAGGGTACAGTTAAGGATTAGGTATACAAATGTGCATCGTTCAGGGACCCTTGTTAATAAGGGATGTCTCCCTATCCCCAGAGAGATATTGACTGCCATTAGTCCCAGCTTCCTTTCCTTTTCCTCCAACCCCCCCCCCCAGAGTTCCCCACAACTGTCAGTTCTTTTTTATAGTATTATGATAGATGTTCAAGATCCACTATATGAATGAGAGCATGTGATACTCAGATTTTGTTTCTGTGAGAGATCACTAAGTATTATAGACTGTAGTTCTATCAAGGTTTTTGTGAAATTCATGATTTTGTTCTTTGTTATGGCTGCATAGTATTCCATCATGTATATATGCCACATTTTTAAAATCCGGCACTATTTTGATGGACAGCATGGTTGATTCCAGGTTCTTGCTATTGTGAACAATGCTGCGATAAACATTCGTGTGCAGGTATCTTTTTGATAGAATGATTTGAGTTCTTCAGGGTATATTCCCAGTAGGGGGATTGCAGGGTCATATGGGAGGTCGATATTTAGAGATTTTAGGAATCGCCACACTGATTTCCACAGAGGTTGCGTTAGTTTACACTCCCACCAACAGTGTAGTAGTGTTCCCTTTTCACCACATCATCTCCAGCATCTGTTATTTTTTGAGTTATTGATAATTGTCATTCTGACTGGAGTTAGGTGATATCTCAATGTGGTTTTAATTTGCATCTCCTTGATGATTAGTGAAGTTGAACATGTCTTCATGTGTCTGTTGTCTGCTCGAATGTCTTCCTTTGAAAAGTGTATGTTCATATCTTTTGCCCACTATATAATGGGTTTGTTTGTTTTTTTCTTTTCAGCTCATTTGAGTTCCTTGTAGATTCAAGATGTTAGGCCTTTCTCAGACCTGGAGTTGGCAAATACTTTTTCCCAGTCTCTGGGTTGTCTCCCTGCTCTCTTGATGGTGTCTTTGGCTTTGCAGAAGCCTGTCAGTTTGATGAGGTCCCACTTCTCTATCTTATCTCTTATGACCTGTTCATTTTGGGTATTGCTCCAGATTTAGATGCCAGTTCCAATATCCATACGGGTGTGTCCTGCATTTTCTAAGGTTCTTATGGTTTGAGGTTTGACATTTAGGTCTCTGATCCATTTAGAATTAATTTTTTTATATGGGGATAAACAGGGGTCTTGTTTGAGTCTTTTGCATGTGGTCAGTCAGTTTTCCCAGAACCATTTACTGAATAGGTTCTCCTCTCCCCAGTGGTAGGTGGTGGACACTTCGTCAAAGATGAGTTGGTTGAGAAATTGAGGTTTTGCTTCTGGAATCTCAATTTTATTCTATTGGTCTGTATGCCTGTTTCTGTAACAATACCAAGCTGTTTTGATTATTGTAGCTTTATAGTAAAGTTTGAAGTCTGGTAATGTGATACCTCCTGCTTTTTTTCTTGCTGAGGATTATTCTGGCTACTCTTGGTCATTTGTGTTTCCATATGGATTCCTGCATTATTTTTTCTAGGTCTGAGAAGAATGTTGCTGGTAATTTGGTGGACACTGCATTAAATCTGTAGATTGCCTTAGGTAGGATGGATATCTTCACACTGTTGATTCTTCCAGTGCATGAGCATGGGATATCTTTCCACTTGTTTGTGTCATCTTTGATTTCTTTGAGCAGTGTTTTGCAGTTTTCATTGTAAAGGTCTTTCACGTTTCTGGTTAGAAAGATGCCAAGGTATATCTTTTTTTTGTGGCTATTGTGAATGGACTTGTGCTTTTTATTTGGGTTTCTGTTTGTTTATTACTGGTGTAAAGAAATGCGATTGTCTTTTGCACATTTATTTTATACCCTGAGACTTTGCCAAAGTCCTTTTTCAGTGTAAGGAGGTTTTTGACAGATTCTCTTGGGTTTTCAAGGTACACAATCATGTCATCTGCAAAAGAGATAACTTGACTTCCTCTTTTCCTATTTGGATACCGCTGATTGCCTTCTCTTCTCTGATTGTTCTAGCCAGGACTTCCAATGCTATATTGAACAGAAGGGGTGAGAGTGGACATTCTTGTCTTGTTCCAGTTTTCAGGGGAAATGATTCCAATTTTTCTCCATTTAGGAGTATGCTGGCTGTGGGTTTCTTGTAGATGGCTTTTACTATTTTGAGGTATGTTCCACGTATGCCTAGATGTTTGAAGGTTATTATCAAGAAGAGGTGCTGGATTTTATCAAACGCTTTTTCTGCATCTAATGATATAATCATGTAGTTTTTGTTTTGACACATGTTGATATATTTAATAACACACATGAACCAACTCCAAAACCAAAAGAAAGACAACAAAAAACAGGAGTGACAACTCTGTAAGAACCTTATGACAGGGATCAACTCTTGCATTTCAGTAATTAGCCTAAATGTGAATGGACTAAATGCACCACTGAAAAGACATAGAATGGCAAAATGAATAAAATATTACCAGGCAACAATTTATTGCCTTCAAGAGACTCATCTTACTAGAAAGGATACTCACAGACTCAAAGTAAGAGGATGGGAAACAAACTTTCAGGTGAACAGAACACAAAAGAAAGGAGGAGTAGTGATCTTAATTTCAGACAAAATACCCTTTAAGCTATTAAAAATTTAAAAAGACACAGAAGGACACTACATAATGATAAAAGTTTCAATCCATCAACAAGAAATATCCATCTGAAAAATATATGCACCCAACATAGGAGCAACAACTTTCATAAAGCAGATTCTATGTAAACTCAAAAATATATCAACTCTCACACTATCATAGCTGGGGACTTCAATACCCCACTGACAATCCTAGACAGATCATCAGGACAAAAAATCAGTAACGAGATCTGGATCACAATGTGACTCTTGACCAAATGGACTTAATTGATACTTACAGAACACTCCGTCCAATGACCACAGAATATACATTCTATTCATCATCACATGGAACGTACTCTAAGATCGATCACAGACTTGGCCTTAAATCAAGCATAAGCAAATTAAAAGAACTGAAATTTTGCCATGCACCTTCTCTACCAAAGTGGAATAAAAATAAACATCAACACCAAAAGGTCCACACAAAACCCACAAAGACATGGACACTAAACAGGATGGATGCTAAGCAGGATGATGCTAAACAACTCCTGGGTTAATGATGTAATAAAAACAGAGATTAAAAGATATCTGTAAACCAATGAAAATGAAGAAACATCTTACCAAAATCTCTGGGATGCCATGAAAGCTGTAGAAAGAGGGGAATTCAAATCTCTATAAATGCTCATGAAGAAAAAGGAAGGATCACAAATTAACAGTATAACAAACCACCTAAGGAAGCTGGAAAAGCAAGACCACAAAATCCCTAACTTCAGCAGAAGAATCCAGATCACCAAAATAAAAGCCCAAATCCAGAACATAGAAGACAAAAAGATAATACAAAAAATCAATGAAACAAAAAGCTGGCTCTTCAAAAGGATAAACAAGATCAATGGTCCCCTAGCTAGACGCATCAAGAAGAAGAGAGAAAAAGCCCAAATAAACACAATCAGAAACACGAAAGATGAGTCACATCAGACCCTGAAGAAACACAAAAGATCATTAGAGACTACTATGTCCACTTGTATGGAACCAAACTTGAAAACCTTAAGGAAATGGAGGACTTTCTGACATCACATAACCTGCCTAGGTGAAACAGGAAGAAATTGAGACCCTAAATACACCAATAACAATCAAGGAAATTAACTACGTAATAAGAAAACTACAAAAAAAGGCCTGGACCAGATGGCTATCCAGCAGAATTCTACAGGACATTTAAGGAGGAGCTGAAACCAATCCTACTGAAGGTACTCCAGGTTATTGAGAAAGATGGAACTCTCCCCAAATCATTTTATGAAGCTAACATCACATTGCTACCCAAGTCAAGTAAAGACCCAACAAAGAAAGAAAACTACAGGCCAATATCTTTGATGAACATTGATGCTAAAATTCTCAACAAGATCCTTGCAAACCGAATTCAGCAACAAATCTCAAATATCATCCATCATGACCAAGTTGGCATCATCCCTGGGAGGTAAGGCTGGTTCAACATTTGTAAAAACGTAATTAAATATATCAACAGGTGTCAAAACAAAAACCACATGATCATATCAGTAGATGCAGAAAAAGCTTTTGATAAAATCCTCTTCTTGATAAAAAACCTCAAACATCTAGGCATACGTGGAACAAACCTCAAAATAGCAAAAGCCATCTACAAGAAACCCACAGCCAGCATACTCCTAAATGGACAAAAATTGGAACCATTTCCTCTGAAAACTGGAACAAGACAAGGATACCTACTCTCACCCCTCCTGTTCAATATAGTATTGGAAGTCCTGGCTAGAGCAATCAGAGAAGAGAAGGCAATCAGGGGTATCCAAATAGGAAAAGAGGAAGTCAAGTTATCTCTCTTTGCAGATGACATGATTGTGTACCTTGAAAACCCAAGAGAATCTGTTAAAAACCTCCTTACACTTATAAAGGACTTTGGTAAAGTCTCAGGGTATAAAATAAATGTGCAAAAGACAATCGCATTTCTTTACACCAGTAATAAACAAACAGAAACCCAAATAAAAAGCACAAGTCCATTCACAATAGCCACAAAGAAAAAGATATACCTTAGCATCTTCCTAACCAGAAACGTGAAAGACCTTTACAATGAAAACTGCAAAACATTGCTCAAAGAAATCAAAGATGACACAAACAAGTGGAAAAATATCCCATGCTCATGGATTGGAAGAATCAACAGTGTGAAGATATCCATCCCACCTAAGGCAATCTACAGATTTAATGTAATGCCCATCAAATTACCAGCAATGTTCTTCTCAGACCTAGAAAAAACAATACAGGAATCCATATGGAAACAAACGACCAAGAATAGCCAGAACAATCCTCAGCAAGAAAAAAAAGCAGGAGATATCACACTAGCAGATTTCAAACCTTACTATAAAGCTACGATAATCAAAACAGCTTGGTATTGGTATAGAAACAGGCATACAGACCAACAGAATAGAATTAAGATTCCAGAAGCAAAACCTCAATTTCTCAACCAACTCATCTTTGACAAAGTTTCCACCACCTACCACTGGGGAGAGGAGAACCTATTCAGTAAATGGTTCTGGGAAAACTGGCTGACCACATGCAGAAGACTCAAACAAGACCCCTGTTTATCCCCATATAAAAAAATTAATTCTAAATGGATCAGAGACCTAAATGTCAAACCTCAAACCATAAGAACCTTAGAAAATGCAGAACACACCCGTATGGATATTGGAACTGGCATCCAATTCCGGAGCAATACCCAAAATG
Organism: Carlito syrichta; assembly: GCF_000164805.1. NCBI lineage: Eukaryota > Metazoa > Chordata > Mammalia > Primates > Tarsiidae > Carlito > Carlito syrichta. Next base: position 138,890 of record NW_007251130.1, on the reverse strand, counting down.
CACAGGCCATAAGAGATAAGATAGACAAGTGGGACCTCATCAAACTGACAGGCTTCTGCAAAGCCAAAGACACCATCAAGATAGCAGAGAGACAGCCCAGAGACTGGGAAAAAGTATTTGCCAACTCCAGGTCTGAGAAAGGCCTAACATCTTGAATATACAAGGAACTCAAACGAGTTGAAAAGAAAAAAACAAACAGACCCATTATATAGTGGGCAAAAGATATGAACAGACACTTTTTGAAGGAAGATATCCAAGCAGACAACAGACACATGAAGACGCTTTCAACCTAACTAATCATCAGGGTATGCAAATCAAAACCACACTGAGATACCACCTAACTCCAGTCAGAATGGCAATTATCAACAACTCAAAAAAATAACAGCTGCTAGAGAGGGTGTGGCAAAAAGGGAACACTTCTACACTGTTGGTGGGAGTGTAAACTAGTGCAACCTCTTTGGAAAGTAGTGTGGCAATTCCTAAAAGCTCTAAATATCAACCTCCCATATGACCCTGCAATCCCCCTACTGGGAATATACCCTGAAGAACTCAAATCACTCTATCAAAAAGATACCTGCACAAGAATGTTTATCACAGCATTGTTCACAATAGCAAGAACCTGGAATCAACCCTGCTGTCCATCAAAAGAATACTTGATTAAAAAATATGGTATATATACACGATGGAATACTATGCAGCCATATAAAAGAACAAAATCATGAATTTCGCAGCAACTTGGATGGAACTCAAGTGTATAATACTGTGTGATCTCTCACAGAAACAAAGATCTGTATATCACATGCTCTCACTCATATAGTGGACCTTGGACATCTATCATAATGGTATAAGAAAAGGACTGACGGTGGTGGGAAACTAAGGAGGGGTAGGGAGGGGAAGTTAGGTGGGACTAATGGTAGTCAATATCTTCCTGGGTTGGGCAGACACTCCTTATTAACAAGGGTGCCTGAACAATGCACGTTTGTATACCTAACCATTAACTGTACCCCACAATTTTATAATAAAAAATATGTTTTAAAAAACTTTCTAAAGAAATAAAAAAAGACGCAAAGGGAAATGACATTATGATGAAACATTCAATCCATTAACAAGAAATATTCATTCTAAGCATATATGCATCCAACACAGGAGCACCATCATTTATAAAGCAACTTCTAAGTAAACTAAAAAAGATATTGACTCTAACACTATTATAGTAGGAGACATGAATACTACACTAATAGCACTAGATAGATCATTGAGGCCAAACATCAACAAGGAGATCCAGAACCTAAACTTGACACTTAAACAAATGGACTTAATGTATACCTACAGAATATCGCACCCAACAACCACAGAATATACATTCTACTCATCACCACATGGAACAAACTCCAAGCTCAATCACATCCTTGGCCATGAATCAAAAATAAACAAATTTCCATATTGCTGAAATCTTGACATGCATCTTCTCAGACCACAGTGAAATAAAAATAAGCATCAACACCAACAAAAATTCCCCATAGCTTACAAAGACCTGGACACTAAACAGCATGATGCTGAACACTACTGGGTCAACTCTGAAATTAAAGCAGAAATTAAATGACTCCTGTAAACAAATAAAAATAAAGAAACCTCTTACCAAATTTCTTGGATATCATAAAAATGGTTCTAAGAGGAGAGTTTATATTTCTATGAGCACACATTAAGTCAATGGAAAAATCACAAGTGGAGAGCCTAACAAGTCCCCTAAGGGTACTGGAAACAGAAGACCACCAAAACCCCAACTTTAGCAGAAGAATCCAGTTCAGCAAAATAAGAGCCCAAATATGGGGCATGGAAGACAAAAATATCATAGGAAACATCAACAATACAAAATACTGGTTCTTTGAAAGAATTAGCATGACTGATGGACCTTTAGCCAGAATGACCAAGAAAAAGAGAGAAAAAGCCCAAATAGACACAATCAGAAATGCAAAGGATAAAATCACAACTTACCCCAAGGAAATACAAAAGATTATCAGAGATTAATATGTACATGTATATGGAACCATATTCCAGAGCTCATACTCTGTGCAAAGATCAATACCCTGGGACCATTACAGAGACTATAGGCCTACAGGTGTTTTCTGAGTCAAGTCTGGGTTTCTGGTGCTTTTTACAAGGTTACATAAAACACTGATATGAAGAAAATAAAGAATGGAGCTGAGGATGGACTTTGTTAGTCTGTTTGGAGATGGAAGATGTCATAGAAACAGAAAGACCACGTGTGAAATGTGACTAGTTGTTGTGATGAATCCACAAAAGTGTGTGGTCATTCAATAAACAAACTACCATATAGGACATGATTAACCATGATCCTCATGACATAAACCACATTCTAATGAAATGACCAGATGAGAACAAGTGAGAGTGGGGGACCCAAGAGGAGATAAAAAATAGGGAAATGTTTAAGAGACAAGGTTCTGCTTTGCTGGCCACTCTTACTATTTCGACTACACTGATCTCAAACTCCTAGGTTTAAGTGATTTTCTGACCACAACCTCTGGAGTAGTTAAAACATCAGGTTCTTGGCATCATAGCTGTGTAAAATAAAGTTCATATTATTGGACTTTAAAAAAAATAGGGAAATGTTGGGGCCGTGGCCCACTGCCACTGGGTCAAGTATCATCACTTATCTTGCAGTAGGCCACAACTCAGCCCCATGATAAGGTTCCTGGAGGGTCCACAGCCCTTCTGAATTTTTCCCAGGACATACTAAACGCCAGAAGGTTGGGACAGTAACTGTGTGGTCAATCCTCAGGAAGGTGACTGTGATCATAGGTCTTGGAGGACAAAGCTGACTTCCTGAAAGAAGTAGATGGAGAAAGTGGGGGACCCACCCCTTCCTCTTCACTCCCCTGTGCTGCCCCATTGCTGGCTTGAGTGACATCTGTCCTTGAGGAGCCCTAGATGATATGCATTTGAATAAACCTTTAACACTCACTCCCACAGGGCCTGGGAGGGAATAAGATAGACCTGGGAGGCCAGTTTTGCTGTGAGCTCAAGATACAGAACTATGAGTGTCTGACCATGGCCTAGACCCATCTCTTGCTTCCCCATTCTCAGTCTGTGTACATGTTCTGCCATAGGCCCTGCCCCAAGCTCAGCCCCCACAGGAACTTGAGCTGGGCCTGCCTCAAATTCAGAGCACAGCCCAGGCACAGCCTCCAGGTAAGACACCTAAGAATGTGTCCCTCAACTTCAAGCCACCTCTTTTGTCCTCTATTGCAGTTTCTGAGTCTTCTGATGAGCTGACACAGCCACTCTCAATGTCAGTGTCCCTGAAACACATAGCCAGGATCACCTGCTCTGGAGATGTACTTGCAAAATTGTGTACTCAGTGGTACCAGCAGAAATCAGGCTAGACTCCTGTGCTGGTGATCTCTAAAGACAGTGAACGTCCTTCAGGGGTCCCTGAGCAATCCTCTGGGTCCAGCTCAGGGATGATGGTCACCCTGATCATCAGCAGGGCCCAGGCCCAGGACGAGACTGACTATTACTGTCAATCATGGAACTGCAGTAGTAATCACCTCACAGTGACACAGACTGATGGGAGATGGACACAAACCCCTTTACCCTATGTTTCACTCTCTTCCTCCAGTCCTAGGGACACTGTGGACAAAGCCATGAACAGGGCTGGCCTAGTCTTCATTCAGATCTGAATATATTAGTGCAGAAGTAACCCCAAGTACTGCAAGAGAGGAAAAAGTTGGCTCAGATGGTGCAGCCCCATGAAAATCCCTCTTTTCCTTGGAAGAAGAAACTGGAGGAAGCCCCAGATGTTTCCAATCAGGTGCTTGGGTAAGCTATCCTTCCCTTACTGTCCTGAGATGGCACAGAAACTGAGGAGTACAAGCAGACACCTCCTTGGATCCATCCTTGGTACTTTCCCCTGACCATACACTTATCATTTTGTCTCAAAGGTCTAAAGTCCTTAAAGTCACTGGCTATTGGGTACAGAGATCCTGTTTCTGGTGATGAGAAAGCTCCAGTCACAGATAGTGGAAATGGTTGCCCAACATTTTGAGTGTACTTACTGCCACTTAATTGTACACTTAAGTAGGTTCACCCTGATTTGTTGACAACTGTCTTGAGCCTGTATTTTTCAACAAGGCTCACTTGTCATCTGAGACTTGAGGAACATTTGGAAAAGAGTCCCCAAGAAAGGACAGTGCCCCTGTTGGCAGCAGGACAATTTTCCCATAGTGGGTCCATGTGGTGAGCAGGGAAGTTGTGCACACCATGCACAGACATGCTCTCTGTGTTGCTAACTTTGGTCATGGACTTGGTAGGACTGTGTCTACTGCTGAGTCCACCTCAGATCTGAAGCCTCATGCATAGGTCAGGCACAGTTGGGCACTGAACTGTGCAGAGACATATGAAGGCTGAGGACACCCCACTCCTGAAGTCCATAAAAAACAATATGTGATGATGGAGCAAGAAGATGAAGGAACCCGTGTTTCTGAAGGGGGGATTTCCAGCCCTGAGTCTCAGCTTCCCACCCCACTTCCTTGGTGCCCCTTGCCAGGGGGGGTCATGTGGATGAGAAGTGGAGAGGATTGTGACGTATTCACAGTTACTCCCATCTTCTCTCTTGGCTGTACAACATGCTCAACATACACTTTATTTAGTTTGTGTGCTGCAGATGTGTCTGATGCCTAAAAGCATGATTTTTTTTAATGACTCCTCAGGGCAGGAACATTTGGAAATATTTCCCATCATGTGATCCAGTGACTATCTCTCTGCAAGGCCCTGGAATTAAAAAGCAGAAAATCTTAGATTGAAACTATTCTAGCCTGCAGCGAATTTGATTACACCACTGCACCACAATCTAGGTGACTGAGCCAGACTATATCTCCAAAATTAAAGCTAAAATTTAAAAAATAATAACTTACAAATAATGACAATAAGTGCAAAAGTAAAATGAAATAAATCTTTGGAAAACCGCAACACAAAGGAGAACCTTTGCACGTTTCCCTGTGGCCCAGACACAGTGAGGACTGACTCAGGGAGTCTCAGGCTTGTGGAGACCTCCCAGGGATTTGCTTAGGAAAATGACTGTCTTTTCCTGCCCTTTCATCACTACTTGGTAAAAGTGAAGGACCTCTTCTTTGATCATTAGCTCCCTGAAACTTTTGCATCCAGCGAAGGGGAGGGTTTGTGATGCTGGATGCCAGTATCCTAAAGACAAGATGTCCTCATTTATCCAGGACAGCACCAGCTCTGGAGTTCCAGAAGGAAGAGAGTGTCCTACAAACATGGAGAGCCAGGAGCAGGGAGGGAGCTTCCCAAAGGTGCGAACAAAACTGAGCCCACCACAGTCAGTGGGAAGGAAACGGGCTCATGTCACATCTGACTCAAAATGATTCGCTCCATACCTGGCAGGATCACCTGTGACGACCAAAGGACATGTGAGCCTGGTGTTGTCATTCCATGAGAAAACATCTCCAAGACTTGAGTAAAATTCTGTGACAAAATTTCTCTTCATATTTATTTGTTCGATATGGATTTTTCTTCATATTTATTTGTTTGATAATTTTAGTAAGATAAAAACATCAGGATGAGAATTTATTCAATAGGAAAAACAGAAGCTCCCTGCATCAGCACTCCTGACTTATATTTGTGTTGTTACCTTATGGGGGTGGGGAAGCACAAAAAATAAAAAAACTACACACTAAGAAACATTGACAGTGTAATTGATACTATGTGTAGAATTTACTTTCCCAGGTAATGGAATAGTCATGTAGACAAACCATTTCCTATAGTGGGATCCCTAAAACCTAAACAATACTTCAAGTGTCCTGTCAGGTTAAATGTTCATATTTGTATGATGTAAATCTGACATATTTTACCTTCTGGTTTCTGATCAGTCCCACCTGTGCAGGGAGCTGGCCATCCTCCCAGGCCCTGTCCCACCCCAAGTCAAAGTGCAGCAGCACCCCTTTCAGATAGCTAGAAGAAGTGACAGAGAGAAACTCCAAAATTTTTCATCAAAGCTCCAAAATTTTCATTTTTGTTTATTTATTTATTTTTATAATCAATATACTCAATTTTATAATCAATATAATCAATATTTTTTATTATGATATTGTGGGGTACATTTAAGGATTAGGTATACAAATACATTTCGTTCAGGCACCCTTGTTGATAAGAGGTGTTTCCCCGTCCCCAGACAGATATTTACTACTGTTAATCACATCTCCCCCCCGCCATAGATTTCCACTACTGTCAGTCATTTTCTTAGAGTATTACATTGAATGTTCAAGGTCCACTATGAGTGAGAACATGTGATACTCGGATCTTTGTTTCTGTGAGAGGTCATTCAGTATTATAGACTCTAGTTCCATCCAGGTTGCTGTAAAATTCATGATTTTGTTCTTTTTTATGACGGTATATTATTCCATCATGTATATGTACAATATTTTAAAAATCCAATCCTCTTTTGATGGACAGTATGGTTGCTTCCAGGTTCTTGCTATTGTGAACAATGCTGCAATAAACATACGAGTGCAGGTATATTTTTTATAGAGTGATTTGAGTTATTCAAGAAATATTCATAGTAGGGGGATTGCAGTGTCATATGGGAGGTTAATATTTAGAGCTTTTAGGAATCGCCACACTGCTTTCCACAGAGGTTGCACTAGTTTACACTCCCACCAACAGTGTAGAAGTGTTCTCTTTTCACCACACCCTCTTCAGCAGCTGTTATTTTTTGAATTGTTATTTTTTTGAATTGTTAATAGTTGCCATTCTGACTGGAGTTAGGTGGTATCTCAGTGTGGTTTTGATTTGCATCTCCCTGATGATTAGTGAGGTTGAACATTTCTTCATGTGTCTGTTGGTTGCTCAGATGTCTTCCTTTGTGAAGTGTCTGTTCCTATCTTTTGCCCATTTTATAATGGGGTTGTTTGTTTTTTTCTTTTCAGCTCGTTTGAGTTCCTGGTAGATCCAAGATATTAAGCCTTTATCATACCTGGAGTTGGCAAATACTTTTTCCCAGTCTGTAGGCTGTCTTCCTGCTCTCTTGATGGCTTCTTTGGCTTTGCAGAAGCCTGTCAGTTTAATGAGGTCCTACTTGTCTATCTTATCCCTTATGGCCTGTGGGTTTCGAGTTTTGTTCAGGAGTTGGATGCCAGTTCCAATTTCCATGAGGGTATGTCCTTCATTTTCTAAGGTTCTTATGGTTTGAAGTTTTACATTTAGGTCTCTGATCCATTTGGAGTTAATTTTTGTGTATGGGGATAGATAGGGGTCCTGTTTCAGTCTTCTGCATATGGTCAGCCAGTTTTCCTAGCACCATTTACTGAATAGGTTCTCCTCTTCCCAATGGTAGGTGGTGGAGGCTTTGTCGAAGATGAGTTGGTTGAGAAATTGAGGTCTTGTCTCGGAATCTCAATTCTATTCCATTGTTCTCTATGCCTGTTCCTGTACCAGTACCAAGCTGTTTTGATGATTGTAGCTTTATAGTAAAGTTTGAAGTCTGGCAATGTGATACCACCTGCTTTGTTTCTTTTGCTGAGGATTGTTCTGGCTATTCTTGGTTGTTTATGCTTCCAGATGAATTCCTGTGTTGTTTTTTCTAGGTCTGAGAAGAATGTTACTGGTAATTTGATGGGTATTGCATTGAATTTGTATATTGCCTTAGGTAAGATGGACATCTTCACAATGTTGATTCTTCCGATCCATGAGCATGGGATATTTTTCCACTTGTTTGTGTCATCTTTGATTTCTTTGAGCAGTGTTTTGTAGTTTTGATTGTAAAGGTCTTTCACATCTCTGGTTAGGAAGATGCCAAGGTATTTCATTTTTCTGTGGCTACTGTGAATGGAATTGTGGTTTTTATATGGGTTTCTATTTGTTTATTATTGGTGTAAAGAAATGTGATTGTCTTTTGCACATTTATTTTATATCCTGAGACTTTGCCAAAGGCCTTTATCAGTGTAAGGAGGTTTTTGACAGATTCTCTTGGGTTTTCAAGGTATACAATCAGATCTTCTGCAAAGAGAGATAACTTGACTTCCTCTTTTCCTAGTTGGATACCCCTGATTGCCTTCTCTTCTTTGATTACTCGAGCCAGGACTTCCAATACTATGTTGAAAGGAGGGGAGAGAGTGGGCTTCCTTGTCTTGTGCCAGTTTTCAAGGGAAATGGTTCCAATTTTTGTCCATTTAGGAGTATGCTGGCTGTGGGTTTCTTATAGATGACTTTTATTATTTTGAGGCATGTTCCCTTTATGCCTAGATGTTCGAGGGTTTTTATCAAGAAGGGGTGCTGGATTTTATCAAAAGCTTTTTCTGCATCTAATGATATAACCATGTGGTTTTTGTTTTGACACCTGTTAATGTATATAATTACATTTATGGTTTTACCAATGTTGAACTAGGCTTGCATCCCAGGGATGAAGCCTAATTGGTCAGGATGGATGATTTTTGAGATGTGTTGTTTAATCCCGTTTGCTAGGATCTTGCTGAGAATTTTAGCATCTATGTTCATCAAAGATATTGGCCTGTAGTTCTCTTTCTTTGTTGCGTCTTTACCTGGCTTGGGTATCAATGTGATGTTGACTTCGTAAAATAATTTGGGGAGAGTTCCATCTTTTTCAATCACCTGGAATACCTTCAGTAGAATTGGTATCAGCTCTTCCCTAAATGTTTTGTAGAATTCTGCTGGAAAGCCATCTGAACCAGGGCCTTTTTTTTTTTTTGTAAGTAGTTTTCTTATTATGTAGTCAATTACCTTGATTATGATTGGTCTATTTAGGGTCTCAATTTCTTATTGTTTCATCCTATGTAGGTCTTGTGATGTCAGAAAGTCCTCCATTTCCTTAAGGTTTTCAAGTTTGTTTCCATATAAGTGTACGTAGTAGTCTCTAATGATCTTCAGGGTCAGATGTGACTTCATCTTTTGTGTTTCTGATTGTGCTTATTTGGTTCTTTTCTCTTTTTTTCTTGGTCAGTCTAGCTAGGGGACCATCGATCTTGTTTATCCTTTTGAAGAACCAGCTTTTTGTTTCATTGATTTTGTATTATCTTTTTGTCTTCTATGTCCTGGATTTGGGCTTTTATTTTGGTGATCTAGATTCTTCTGCTGAAATTAGGGTTTTAGTGGTCTTGCTTTTCCAACTTTCTTAGGTGACTTGTTAGGCTGTTTATTGGTGATTCTTCCATTTTCTTCATGTGTGTTTGTAGGGATATAAATTCCCCTCTTACTACAGCTTTCATGGCGTCCCAGAGATTTTGGTAAGATGCTTCTTCATTTCATTTGTTTCCAGGTATATTTTGATCTCTGTTTTGATTTCATCATTGACCCAGGAGTTGTTTAGCATCTTGCTGTTTAGTGTCCATGTCTTTGTGGGTTTGGGGGGACCTTGTGGGTGTTAATGTTTATTTTTATTCTGCTGTGGTCCAAGAAGGTGCATGGTAAAATTTTGGTCTTTTTAATTTGCTTATGCTTGTTTTATGGTCAAGTATGTGGTCAATCTTAGAATACATTCCATGCTATGATGAGTAGAATGTGTATTCTATGGTCTTTGAATGGAGTGTTCTGTAGGTCTCAATTAAGTCCATTTGGTCAATAGTCACATTGAGGTTCCAGATCTCCTTGCTGATTTTTTTGTCCTGATGATCTCTCTAGGGATGTGAGTGGGTTATTAAAGTCCCCAGTTATGATGGTGCTAGAGTAAATATCTTTCTTTAGTTTTCCTAGAAGTTGCTTTATGAAAGTTGGCGCACCTATATTGGGTGCATATATGTTTAAGATAGACATTTCTTGTTGGAGGAGTGAAACTTTTATCATTATGTAGTGGTGCTCTGTATCTTTTTAAATTTTTGATAGCTTAGATGGTATTTTGTCTGAAATTAGGATCGTGACTCCTCCTTTCTTTTGTGTTTCATTTGCCTTAAAATTTGTTTCCCATCCTCTTACTTTGAGTCTGTGTATGTCCTTTCTAGTGAGATGGGTCTCTTGAAAGCAGTATATTGTTGCCTGGTGATATTTTATCCATTTTGCCATTCTATATCTTTTCAGTGGTGCGTTAGTCCATTCACATTCATGCTAATTATTGAAATGTGAGAGTTCATCCCTACCATGGAATTCTTATAGAGTTGTTGTTCTGCCACTTGGTTTTTTTGTCTTTCTTTTGGCTTGGTGTTGGTTCATGTGTATTTTATTCTTTTTCCTGTGATCTTGTGAAGAACGTTGTTCTTTTTTCATTTCTTCTGTGTTTAGGACTTTCTTAAGTGTTTCATGTAGAGGTGGTTTGGTGGCAGCATATGCTCTTGGGCATTGGATATCTGGGAAAGATTTTAATTCCCTCACTGATGAAGCTTAGCTTGGCTGGGTAGGCTATTCTTGATTGAAATTGTTTATATTTTAGGACTTTGAAGATAGGGCTCCAAGATCTCCTAGCCTACAGGGTTTCTGTAGATAAATCTGCTGCTATTCTAATTGGTCTTCCATGTTAGGTGATCTGGCCTTTTTCTCTTGCTGCCTTTAGGATTTTTTTCTTTTATGCCTACTTTGTTTAGGCAAATTATTATGTGTCTAGGAGTTGGTCTTCTCAGTTTTTGTCTTGCAGGGGTTCTCTGAATCTCTTGTGTTTGAATTTTTACATCACTGATTATATAAGGGAAGTTTTCTTGAATGATCTCATGGAAAGTTTGTTCCAGTGTGGTCTCTACCTTCCTTTCTGCTTCAGAAAGGCCAATTACTCTTAGGTTCAGTCTCTTGAAGTAATCGCTCATCTCTTGAATGTTTTCTTCTGTCTTTTTAAACTTATTTTCTGTGTTTTTAAGATTTTGGGTTAGTTCTCTATTTTGGTCCTCAAGCTCTGAGATTATTTCTTCTGCTTGGATAAATCTGCTTTCCATGCATATCAGTTTGTTATTTATTTCATTCACAGTATTCTTTTTTACTGTTATCTCAGATAACAGCTCCTTCCTATTTTATTTTTTTGTCTCCTCAATTCTTTTGAATCTCTCCATTAATGTCTTGATATCTAGGTTTGTAGTTTGAGACCCTTCATTCTGGGGGTTCTTCATTGTTTGCATTCCAAAGTCAGTTTTCTCAGTGTCTGCCCTCCCAGGGGTCTGGGAGAGAACCATACTCTTCTTTTGATTTTTCTTCATTTGTGTAGATTTTTCTCTCTCTCCCCCTTTCTCTCCCCTTCTTTAATTCTGTTTTTGAGGGAAGGTGGAGTTTCTTTTGTTTCACTTGTGCAATATCCTGTTCTTCCTTATGAGGGTCTTCTGGCTTTGTTCACTTTTGAGGTTGGAGTGTGGGCTGCGGGCTGTACTTTTTGCAGTTTTGAGGTTTAATTGAGGGGGAAACTGTGGTTCAGAATGTATATGCTGATTCTAGCCTCCACCAACAGTTGTATGAGCACACTGAAACCTAATTCCCACTGCCTTACAATCTGTCTGTGCAGCAGTATGTGGGCTTGGTCCCTAGAGTAAAGGAGGGTATAAAAGAGGAAAATAATGGAGAAAGGGGGGTCAATAGGAAGTTTGAAAGAGAAGAGCAAGAGGGAAAGCTTACATACATACCAACTATCAGGTAAGAAAGAGACACAAGGCTGGAGGGAAGTGAAAAAAGACACATAAGAGAGATTCCCTAAAGAATACTGTTAACTACACAGAGACAGACCAATAAAATCAGGAAACAGTGTAAGTCAGAAAGCAAACAACAAAAGTGATCAAAACAAACAGTCAAAATGATAAAATCAAAACGATAAAATCATAAGAGATCACACTAAAATCACTTCAGCTCTGATATCCAGCCTCTCCCCTTTGTTTTTCATTGCAGGCAGCTAGATATACTCGCAGTTTGGTTTTTTTTTTTTTTTTTAGTCTGCTACCTGGGAGGCTTCTGATGCTTAGTTGCTTTTGTCTGATTCAGCGTAGGGGTGGGGCTTTGTCTCCTGTACAGCGGTGTTACCTTCGGAACTGAGGTGGGGGAAGTTGATAGGTGGGTAGGGCAATGGAAATCTCTGCCTGGAGAATGGCCAAGGCAGTTTCACTTTCACAGATCCATTTCTCTCTGCTTGTCTGGGTCCCCAAGCTTGGGGTCATGGGCTGAGTGCCTCAGCCAGGGTGGGCCCAGAGCTCCAGAGCTCCAAAGGGCATGTGATGAGTGGCAAGAATGGCCCTGGGCCCCCCACAGGGTACTTAAGTCAGGAATGGGACCGGTGTCTCTGAGGGGTGGGTGTCCAGAGCCTCCCTGAGTGACCAGCGGCTTGGTGCTGGGTGGTGGGCGAGAGACCATGTAGCCAGGGAGGGAGCCAAGATCCGAGACTCTTGCGCAGGCAGGAGTCATATATGGTGGAACAGCAGCAGCTGGGGGCTGCAATATCTGGCCCTACATGGGACCAAAGGTCCCCGGGCCTCAGACCAGTGTGGGTGACGGTGGGCTGGGGGATGGGGGAAGAAAAGTAAGAGTCTTTTTGGGAATTCATGTTCGGAGAATCTCAGAAGTCCGCCTATGCCATCGCCATCTCCTAACAACCTCCCAAATTTTCTTATAAGAAAAATTGTGTTATACTTTAAAGATGAGGGGTACAAGTCAGGATTAGGTACATAAGCAATGTATGTGTAGCAAACTTTGGGCCTCCAACTGGTCCTCACTTCCCCTGGTTTAGGACTAGATATACTTTGTGTTGTTACATTCCCTTACTTTTCCTCCCTCCCTGACAGTGTACCGTGACTGCTGATCCCTTTCTTGAGATATTGTGATTAATGTTCAAGTCCCACTTATATGTGAGAACATGTGGTAATCTGTCTTTTATTTCTGTGATAGATTGCTAAGAGATTGTCTCCAATTCTATCCAATTTCCTGAGAAGTCCATGAGTTTATCCTTTATGCCAGCATAATATTCCCTTTTGTAAATGTACGTTTCCTTTGTCCAGTCTACTTACAAAGGGAAGTAGAGTTGGCTCCATGTTTTTGCTATTTTGAATGGTGAGTTTTCACACAACTTCTCCCTTAGGCCAGGCTGGGCCCAGTGCACTCATGAGTAGTTATTATAAGAGCCTAGCATCTCCTTGATCCTGTTCTTCTTTCATCCTCCCCAGGTGACCTTGGGATTATTACTCCTTCTCTCAGACAATTCCTTTCTCTATCAAGCACATTCCCCAAACTCTGTTATCCTTGGTCAGTGTTCTATAGAACTTCAGGAAATGCAGTGCTGGGTCACCCACAAGGGAAACTAGAAAGCTGCCCCAGGACTGAAGGTACAGGCAGTGTAAGTCCCCACAGGACTGCATAGTTGAACAGAGTATAGGGAGGGACCAATAACCACTCCTTGAGAGTTTTCAGCCCCAGGTGAACCAGGGAGAGGCATGGGACTAGACTTATCTGAGTCTCACCTGTCCCTGTCCCAGCAGCACTGTCTTGGAGATCTCAAGTGTCTGTATTTGCTAAGCTGTTTCCTGATCACCTGATTATTAACTGAAAATTTCCCTGAATACACACCACTCCTGCCCCACATTCTTCACTCATGAATAAAAGTCACATCAGATCTGCACTGGTTGAATGTCAGGCCGCCTTCAGATTCCACTGCCATTTCAGATTCTCACGTATGCAAGTCTCTTCCACACCAGGCTAAGACACCATTCCCTGCACACACATCCTGTCACTTGTGTCTTTGTCCTCAATAAAGGCAGCTCCTGAAATACCTCCTCAGGAAGGCCCCTCAACCTCTGATTATATAGCATCCAAACAGCCATTTTCTGTCTAAACTTTCCATTGATGATCTGTAGAGCTCCCACAAGTTCTTACCTTATCAGTATTTTTAATTGATTTATTGTTATTAATTATTGCCTCATCAGTCAAAAATGCTTTTTCACTGCAAGGACACATGTGGCAAACTGAGGCATGAGCAAGGAAGAATCTCATTTTCTCCTAAAACATAACTGTACAAAAAGATTGTAATTGTTTTCCACACACTCATTAGTTCCAGAAAATCCCCAATCTTTCTAACTTTCTCTTCCCCCATTCCTATGGTGTTGGTTTTGCTTTCATTTGGGTTGACATAAGACCTCAGGAGAGCTACTGCAGCTCCAACTTTCACATCCATGTTCAAGAGGTAAGGTGTTTCATAAATTCAGTCTGTTTCTTTTCTTCACAAGAGCGAAGATTCCCTAAAGACCTCAGCTTTCTGTACCTTACATGCTATGTACCAGCACTGGGCTGTAAGGTCATCTCAGGGTGGGAGAATCTGCGGAGAAGTATAAACTTTTACAATAGAGGGAATGAGAGGCTGTAGGAACTGTCTGCCTGGTCCACACTCCCTGTGTATCTACTGCACTGATCCACCCATTCACCCACATGATGGAAAACACCTGAGAGCAAGGCCTGTGTCTCTGATGCTGAATTCCCAGGACACAATCGTGTGGGAATAATGAATGTGAGAATAAATATGTTGGGTGACTAGACTTCTGTCTGTGTTTGATGTAGGAGTCACCACCAACCCAGTGAGATTTGTATTTCATCCCAAACAAGTAAAAGCCACTCCTGAGATCTGTAAGGTCAGTAATCAGACTCTGTTAACTTGTGTGCCCATCGACAACCCAAGGAGGGATTTCAGGGAGGCCTTAGGTGAGTCCTGTCTCTCCTCCTGCAAATGGGCATGGTCATATTTTATTAGAAAACTGAGGAACTTAGGCCTGAACTTGGGGAAGGCAGAGGCCACACAGTGAAGAGAAATTGCTTCCCAGGGGCCAGCAACCCATGGATCAGGAACTCAGAGACTCGAGCAGCAGCTTCTGAATCCACACCTGGACGAAATATGCCCCTGAGACTCCTGCAGCCAGTGTGCTCGGACTCCTATGTGGTGACTCAGCCATCAGTAGTGTCAGATGCCCAGAATCACCTGCTCTGGAGATAACTTCGGGGGTGAATATGCCAAGTGATACCAGCAGAAGTCTGGCCAGGTTCCTGTACTGGTCATCTATAAGGATAGTGACCAGCCCTCAGGGATCCCTGAGTGATCCTCTGGCCAACATGATCATCAGCAGGTCCCAGGCTGGAGACAAGACTATTACTGTGCCACCTTTTATGGCACTGGGAACAGTTTTCAATGACTCATGGTGACACAGACAGATGAGAATTGAATAAGTACCACCCCATCCCAATCTGGCTCTCACTTTAATATAAAGTAAGGATGCTCTGAACAATGACCATGACCTTGGTCTCAACTCACTCAGATGGTTTCTCCTATACCCTCAGTGAAAAGAGAATTATGCCAAGTTCTCATTTGAATCTTAGTTTGCACAAATAAATACATTCATTTTAGATCCAAATATCCTGTAACTTTAATCCAGTTCCCTGCAGAGACATGGGCAGGTTCATGGGGTGGAAAGGAGAGCTTGGTTCCTACAGTAGGGACCGTCTTCTTCCTCCCTCTCACCACAGAGTGTGACAGAAGGACCTCTCTTATGACCTCCCATCCCCCAGAACTAGGTTTTGAGAGAAGATGAATGATTAGAATGTTGTCTGCAGATGAGACGTGCTGATCTGGGTCAGAATAGCTCTAGATGTCTGAGGACAGGAGTTGTCCTGCTGCAGGTAAGAAAGATGTATTCAGGTGGCTCTCAAAGGTGACCAGAGATAGATGTCACATGGACCTTCTGCAAGAGAAGGTGTGTCATTAGCATCCCAAATCTAGCAGATTTACACTCTGTGCAGCACAAACACAAACTCCAGTTTATCATTCAAGAATAAATTTGTATTTTTTATTTTTGGCTTCCAGAATAACACTTTTTAGGTCAATACAGGACCGTGTGTAGGGCCATGTGTCTCCTTAGGCTACGTGGAGACTATGCATGTTGCTCCTTAAGAAAATCTCTATTCAAAACAATTAATAAAGTGGTACCTTAGGCTGCATCTCTCAAATATGTATGACTTAAACTACTCTTACATGTCTTGGATAATTTTAAATGTGAAGAGTAGAATTTCTTAGAAAGAAAAACCTACCTACATAATGAACATTTGTATACCTAAACCTGAATTGTATCCCACAGCTTAAAATTAAAAATCAAAAAGGAAAAACCTGAGTCTCCCTCTGGGCCCCTTCTACTGACTTGAGAGCTGTATTAGCTGCAGGGAACGGGGTCACCCAGGGGAAAATAGTCACTCAATGCCAAGTTAGCAGTAACAAATTATAATTCGATTTTTATATATACAATTTTCTTATCATGGTGATGGACCATAGTTCATTAGTAAATGATGTTTTATTCTCCACCTCTGTAAGGCCTACATTATAGTTGAAGGATCATACCAGAGCAAAAGATTGTGAAAAGTTGGTCTTGTTGCTTATCTATGACTTTTCATCCTCAGGGTTTGTGATCTGCCTCACATGGGGCAGGAACTGGCCACCCTCCCAGGTCATAACCTGTCCCATGCTGAGTGAAAAAGTATTCACACAGCGGCGGGATGAGGCTACAGTGAGGGGGTGTCTCCTCCAGCAGGACAACAGCTATTTGTGCTAAGGATTTTCCCACAGGCCTTCCCCTAGCCCAGAATGGCTCCAGGACATCCTGAGGAGGCTGTTATTGTGGGGTCTCTGATCTTTCTGGCTCCCCTTTTCTTTCTTCCTCCCCTAGTGACCTTGGCATTGTCACTATTCTCAGATCCTCCCTTCTCTGTCAAGTGCACTGTCTAGGTTCTGTGCTTCTGGATCACAGAACTGTAAAATTTAGCAAAAATAGTGCAGGACAGCCCCCATGGGACCCCAGACCCAGATATCTGACACAAAACAGAGGCCATGGGCAGCATTGTGGCCTCACAGGATTTCATGGTGGGAACAGAGTGGACGGTGGAACCAGTGCCCACTCTGGAGAGTGTTTAGCTCCAGGCAAATTAGAGAGGGGCAGGGTGCTGGACTGTACCCACCTGGTTTCACCTGCCCTTGCCCTGAAACATCATTGTAGAGGCCCCTGTATGTGCTCATCAACTATCAAAGAACCTGATTTATTTCTCAGAAATTCCACTTTACCACACCTGACTATACATCAACAGGACTCTTACAACTCTTCATTTATTAAATATCACAATGGACATGACTGGTGTGAATCACAGACCTGTTTCAGGTAGCTGCTGTCCTTCAGGTCCTCACACTTATGACTCTTCCCCACACGTACTGACTCAGTTCTTCCCATACATTTCCTGTAACTTGTGAATTCCCTAAGTGCTGAGAGGAAATACCCCACCTAGAGTTGTCCCCTGAAATCTAATTATAACATAACTTACCTCCCATGAGCTGCCTAAATTCTTTATTAATTATCTGCATATCATTTACCATTGTAGGGTTATTTCCTTCTCATTATTTTTATTAATTGATTTTTAAAAATTATTTTCCGTATTGATCATATTTTTTAAACTATAATGACACACATATGAAAAACAGGCACAAAAAACCGGGAGAATTTTCCTCTCCCACAAATGTGAGTTGAAGGTAAGACAATTACTGTTTCCCAGAGATTTGCCAATAACATGAAGGCACCTGGATCTTTCCAGTTCTCTGTTTCACCATCGCTATGATACTGTCTTTACTGTTATTCTTCTGGACATAGGATTTCAGGATGACCACTGCAGCTCCAGTCATCACATCCAAATTCAAGGTGAAAGCACAGCACACATCCAATCTCGTTTTTTTTTTCACAAGATGAGAAGTCCCTGAGAATAACCTCAGCTGTTGGACATATATCCCATGGGCCAACGCTGTGTCACAGGGTCATTCCTTTGAGAGATAACTTGAGAAAGGCAGACACCTGTGTTTTAAAAGACTGTGAATACAGTGCTAAGATATACTCTGGTGGTGAGGATTGTGTACTTACTGTTCTTCAATGTGTACTTACTGTTCTTCAATGTGTACTTACTGTTCTCCAGTGTGTCTGCTGTACAGCCACACACAAAAGATGAAAACCTGACTTCCAGCAGGGTATGTCTTGTTCATGCTGAGTTCTTAAGGCAAAATGTGAACAAAACCAGAGGGGATCAGATCAAAGATCTGGGTGGACCTCTGTGTCTGCTTGCTATAGTGGTCACCACTAAACCTGTTGGCCCTGAACCCACAGCCAGCAACATTAATAGCCAGTCCTTGAGTTCAGTGGCCACCAGTTCTAAGCTCTGCTGCCACCTCTATACACAACATGCAAAAGACAGGTGCAGGGAGGCCTTAGGTGTGTCCTGTCTGCTTTCCCACCAGTGGGCATGTTCATAGCTTTATGGGCAACTAAGCTTCACATACCTGGTCTTGAGGCAGGGAGGAGTCACATGGATCAGGGAATCAGAGATGTGAGCAGCAGATTCTGAATTTACCCCGGATCAAGGAGGCCCTGAGCCTCCAGCAACCACTGTGGGGGCTTCCAGAGGGTAGCTAAAGGTCCCCTGAAAAAGTCACCTGGGCATAGGGTGGAGCTGGGCTTTAGGGAGATTCTGACATGCAGTGTGGGTAAGTGACAAGGTCTGAGACCTGGAAGGAAAGATGTCCTCTTTTTGCTGCATCATCCTTGACAATGATGCACAGACATCAGGCGACTGTACAATCCCCCTATTTCTCCAGTACAGTACAGGTACCTCATTTATTCTCTACCAGGCAAACTCAAAGAGGTCAGAAGTCTTGACTGTCAACCATTTCTCAAGCTGTGAATCTGTAGCTGAATCTCAGGACATGCAGAGGATACTTAGGCACAGACCTAGCATTTGCTTGAGTGGTCACACAAAGGGCAAAGCCTGTTAGCTCCTTGGTGGTTCCTTAAATGCTCCATATATACTTCAAAGGGAAGAATCTGGACTGGGCTGTCTGGATTAGAAGCTATGGTCTGGAGAAGGACCGTGCACCCATGGAAGCCACGTACTATCACCTATAGAAAAAAGTCATGATGCACACAGATTCACCTCTGAGCTCTGCGTGATGAGGCCAGGCCATCCAAGGAGCAAGACCAGACACAATCTAAGGTTGAGGTGTGAGCCCAGACCAGGGGTTCAGCAGGTGAAGAAGTGCTCATGGGCTGAGGGTCGACCTGCTGATCTCCACTTCAATCCCTGGGTCTCTTGGGGCTGAGCTCTCTACTGGAAACCACAAAGCTGTTCCAGTAGCAGCTCATGACTTGAGCTTATCTGCATCCCAGGAAGCTCTATCCAACCAGGTGATAAGAGAGGCATGGGGACTACCTCTCCAGTCTGGGTCTTGGAAAGCAGAATCAGGGGCATCTCCACCATGGCCTGGACTCCTCTGCTTCTTCACTCACTGCACAGATGCTGTCCCAGGGTCCCAGCCCCTCACCCAGTCCCAGGGCTCTGGGACATGCCTGGTTCTGATTCTGAGTTCAGCAAGACACTACCTTTCATAGGCAAGATACTCATGAACCTGCTATGGGAGGTGGGGATTCTGGGGTTGAAAACTCCCACAAAGTGCCCTGTGTTCAGGGGTGCCTTGACTCTCTTTATTCTCTTGATTGATTCCACATCAAGCAGGTGCAAAGGAATCTTAGGAATTAGACCCTCAATTTCAAGCCTTTCTTTATTATTTTCTATTCTTGCAAGCTTCGTTTCCCCCTATGAGTTGATTCAGCCACTCTCAGTGTCAGCGTGCCCAGGACCATTAGCCAGGATCACCAGTGGGAGAAACAACATTGGAAGTAAATATTCTCACTGTTACCAACAGAAGCTAGGCCGGGACCTTGTGGTGGTCATTTATGAGGATAGCAATGAGCCCTCAGAGATGCCTGGGTGATTCTTCAGCTCCAACTCAGGGAACATGGACTCCCCTGACCATTAGCAGGGCCCCGGCTGGGGACAAAGCTGACTATTACTGTCAGGTGTGGGACAGCAGCCAGACTCACAGTGACACAAGCAGATGGAGAAGTGAGACACAAATCCCTTTCCAGTTTGTGTCTCCCTCTTCCTCTAGCCCCAGGAGGGCTGTGGACAAAGTCTTGAGTAGGACTGACCCAGTTTCCCTGGATCTAAGAACCATAGTTGCCCTTCCACACAGCCTTCCAGGCAAGCTCTGCAGAGGGTGGTTCAGACATAGGAATTGCCTGGCAGGACCAGAGTTATTAGGGGAGTTTGGGCTGTTGTGTGAGTTAGAGAATGAAGGTCTGACAGGAAGGTCAGACATAGGCAATGTCTGTTCATTGTCATATCCTTGGATATTCATATGATGGTGATGGAGTCCCTTCTTAGGCCAACCATCTGGACCCGTTCCCACACTGCCCAGTTCTGCTGGGGTCCTGATTCTCAGGCACTGTGGCAGCCTGTGAACCTGAACTGCGCACACCAGTGGAGTGGATACCATGAAATCTGTCCAGATTCCTCTTCTGAACTCACCCACCCACAGTCCAGCTGAGAAACCCTGGCAGCTCAGAGCTGTGCCCTCACTAGCTAATGTCCCTCCTCATAGATATTTGGTGCAATGACTACCTGAGGCCAAGAACCCAAGGCCCTGCTCAGTTTAATGTCCTTAAGGTCCTTGCACCTTCAGAGCTCACTGTGTGTATGCTGATGCCTCAATTGCACCCACATAGAAGGTCAATGTCTCCTTCTGCCCAGTGTTGCCTCCCTGCTGTCCTCCACATCCTCTGTGCATGCAATTCTCTGCCTCCTTCTTCCATCTATGACGATCACTGTTTCCAATATGGGTCATCAGGGACCTGAGGGGTCACTATACACCAGAAAACTCTGATTTCTCTCCTAATTCCCAGTGTGAACATACAAATGCCCAGTCAGATATGACCACTCCTTGCATTTCTAAAAATGAATGGGAGCCTGACACGCTGGGTACTCAGTGTCCTGAAGGAGAGTTGGAGAGTTAGATCCTCCTGCATTGACCCAGGGGCAGGTGGAGCAGCCTCACCTGATTTGGTAAGCACAGATGCAGTCACAGCATGAGCCACAGACCGACACTGCCCACCTTCTCTGCCCCTATGTCCTGCACAGAATCATTCTGCTCTCCATACCTAACAGCTATATTCATGAGATCGGTTACAGAAAACACAACTGAGCATGTCAAAGTCGTCAGGTGAAAACCACTGCAGCTACCTTTGTCAATAGGAAACATATTAACATTTCCACCAACTACACAAACACCAAATAAAGAATCTCTAAAAAATATTAATAGCCAAGAAAAACTGTAAAATATAAACAATTTTATATTGATTACATGTGAAAGGAAGCCTGTTTTTGGTATACTGGGTTAAATAAAACATTGTTTAAGCTAACTTACCTGTCTTATCTCTTTACACTTAGTATGGTGACTAGACACTAGGATTCACATGAGGCTTACATCATGCTACCGTTGGGCAGAGCTGGTTGGACTCCTCAGGTGACAGTCACCTGGTTCAGGAAGCCCTGTCTCCACCCATAGAATGTGAATGTGAACCCAAAAGGAACGGCTTGTTTAAGAGAGATGAGAACATGGGTATGAACCAGTTCCTGGTTCTGCAGGCTACTGAATCCTAGGGCCTTTCTCTTTCTCCATTCTAGATGTCCATGTCCATCTCCTGTTGGCCACTGCTGAGCCTGCCTGTGCCAATGACTGGGACATCTGACAGTTCTGATCCCAAGGTCACTGTATGTCCCATGCTGTCCTGTATCTACCAAGACACAGATTATACTAATAATTGTTTTCCCAAAGAAAAATTATTCTGTACTGCAGAATGCATGGACTTGTTCCAAAATCCCATGAGTCTATATTGGGAATCACCCATGGGGTTTGCCATAAACATGAGGTTTCTCCTCCAGTTAGCAATTCACCTATTATCTTAGGACTACTAGATTCTGTGGCCCAAAAAGCAGGACACTCACACTCCTGCCTACACCTCCTGCAGAGTCTGCCTGCTCTGGGCCCCAGAATCCCTGGGTGATGTTCATGGCTCCAATATATGGGTTGGAGCCACATTCATAAGTGTAAAATATTCTTCTAGAAAGCAGCAGAGGATCATTTCCTCTCGGTGGGAATTGTAGGGTGTAATAATGTGCTATTTATTTTTTGGGAAATATTCTGCCTGCTCCAAACAATGAAACCATAAAACATTGCAGTTAACATGGAGGAACAAGTCTTCTGTGGTTTATTTCCCACTTTTAGGAGTGCATGGGTCTCACCAAAGCTTCTGATAGACCTGCCCCTTGATGCACATCTGATCCAACTACCATGACAGGGTAGAAACTTGGGGTGTTTTCCTGATCTCCAGATGTTGGGTCCAAGCCCCCCTGACTATAATCACAACAGGGGAGGGAAGGGAGATTTAATTATACTGGGAGGATAAAATGTGAACGTATACTGCTGTTCATTCCACCTGTATGCAAACTATTTCTGATTCAGTTTTCTGAGAGAAATAGAGAAAAACTCAATTTCTGCATCTATGATTTATTCTGTGCACCTTAAGCTGCGTTCTTCTCTTCTACAAGTTTCATTTAGTACAGACATTGCAAATGGAATTACTGCCTGGCTGTAGAATTCACCGCCACCTTCCAGGATCTTTTCAACCATTACAGAGAACAAATAAACTCAAAACATGGGCCCAGAAGTAATCCAAAGTCCTGCAGGAGAGGAGGGAGCATCTCAGATGGTGCAGTCCTGATGGAATCCCTCTTCTTTTGGGGGACAACCATCCCAGAGGAGGCCTTAGGAAATTTTTCTCCTCTTGGTTCTGGATGAGGAATCTCTCACTCTTCCTATCCTGAGATTTCACAGAAAGTAAGAAGGACATGAGGACACCAACTTGGGTTCTTCCTGGGGATGTTTCCTTAACAACACAGTACTCATTTTGTCCCAAGGTCCAAAGTCTAAATAGTCACTGTGCAATGGGTATAGAGTTTGTGTTTGGGGTGATGCAAAATTTCTGGTCATGGATAATAGTAATGGTTTCACAACACTTTGAATGTAATTATTGACACATAATTGCACACTTAGACTAATTAAAAGGGTAAAAACAAAGCAGGAGGTATCACATTACCAGACTTCAAACTTTGTCATAAAGATATAATAATCAAAACAGTTTGATATTGGTACAGGAACAGGCATATAGATCAATGGAATAGAATTGAGATTCCAGAAGCAAAACCCCATTTTCTCAGTTAACTCATCTTCAACAAAGCTCCACCACCTATCACTGGGGAGAGGAGAACCTATTCAGAAAATAGTGCTGGTAAAACTGGCTGACCACATGCCGAAGACTCAAACAAGGCTCCTTCTATCTCCATACACAAAAATTAACTCTAAATGGATCAGATACTTAAATGTAAAACCTCAAACCATAAGAACCTTAGAAAATGCAGGACACACCCTTATGGAAATTGGAACTGGCATCCAGTTCCTGAACAAAACCCGAAACACACAGGCCATAAGAGATGATAGACAAGTGGGACCTCATTAAACTGACAAGCTTCTGCAAAGCCAAAGAACCCATCAAGAGAGCAGGGAGACAGCCCACAGACTGGGAAAAAGTATTTGCCAACTCCTTGTCTGACAAAAGCCTAACATATTGGATCTATAAGGAACACAAATGTGCTGAAAAGAAAAAAACAAACAACCTCAATACAAAGTGGGCAAAAGATATGAACAGACACTTCTCAAAAGAAGACATCCGAGCAGCCAACAGACACATGAAGAAATGTTCAACCTCACTAATCATCAAGGAGATGCAAATTAAAACTACACTGAGATAACACCTAACTCCAGTCAGAATGACCATTATCAATAACTCAAAAAATAACAGATGCTGGAGAGGATGTAACGAAAAGGGAACACTTTTACACTGTTGGTGGGAGTGTAAACTAGTGCAACCTCTGTGGAAATCAGTATGGTGATTACTAAAAGTTCTAAAATTAGACCTTCCATATGACCCCACAATCCCCTTACTGGGAATATACCCTGAAGAACTCAAATCATTCTATCAAAAAGATACCTGCACAAGTATGTTTATCGCAGCATTGTTCACAATAGCAAGACCATGGAACCAACCATGCTGTCCATCAAAAGGAACTTGACTTAAAAAATGTGGTACATATACACAATGGAATATTACGCAGCCATAAAAAAGAACAAAACCATGAATTTTGAAGCAACCTGGATGGAACTGGAATTTATAATACTGAGTGATCTATCACAGAAACAAAGATCTGAGTATCACATGTTCTCATTCATAAGTGGTCTTTGAACAACTATCATAATACTATAAGAAAAGGATTGACAGTGGCGGGAAACTATTGGGGGGCAGAAAGGGGAAGGGAGGTGAGATTAACGGTAGTCAATATCTGTCTGGGGATGGAGGGGGCACACCTCATCAACAAGGGGACCTACACAATGCATTTTTGTATACCTAACCCTTAACTGTACCCCACAATTTTAAAATAAAAAATGTTTTAAAAAAGGGTAAATTGATGTATATTTTATCATAATAATTGCATACACTGGAATTAAAGTGAAATCAGTTAAGTTTGCAAATCATACAGATGATAAAAATGTGAAGAATAGTGTATTAAGCACCATGTTTTCCTCTCCTATATGCTGCAACCATCCTCCCCCCAAATAATAAGCAGTGATTTTTTGTGTGGTCCAAGGTCACACTTCCCTTAGGTATCCAGGAAAGTCAGTTTAACTGTTGAATTTGTCTCCAGTTGGTGTCCTCAATATTCCTAAGCATACGTTTGGTGGTCAGTTATTTCAAGGCAGCATTTCTCCACCAGGATTGTTTGCCACTTGAAGCTTCAGGAAAATCTTGCAGAAAGTCACCAAGAAAGGACAGTGTCCCCTATTGGCAGCAAAATTGTCACCCCACAGTGAGGCATGGGTAAGCAGGGAGGCCATGTACACTGTGCCCAAGGGATGTGCTTTCTGTGCTGCTGACCTGTCATTGTGCAGGGTAGGACTGTGTCCACTGCTGTGTCCACCTCAGATGTGAACCATCAGGGGAATGTCAGTCTGAGTTGCGGGGCACTGAGTCACCCAGAGGACACACAGAGGCTGAGGACGTCCACACTTGATGTGCATAAGAAACCAGGTTTGCTGGTGGAGCAGGAGGGTGAAGGAACCTGTGGCTCTGAAGAGGGGATTTCCATCCCTGAATGTCAACTGCTCTCTTCCCTCTTCTATGCACCTTGTCAATGGGGATCACGTGGGCTGTGACATGTTTACATTTTCTCCTATCTTCACCCTTGGTTTCCAACATGCCTTTCTGCATACACTTCACTAGAGTTTGTGCTCTTCAAACGTGTCTGATGTCTTAATGAGTCATTTGAAAAGTACAAAGTGAGATAGGTACCAGTTCCTTTACAGACATTTACCATCACATGACCCAGTGAACACATCTCTGCAAGGCTCTGGAATTCCAGGAGCTGATTTTGTGATTTACAAGAAAGCACTATCCTTCAGGAAAACCACAATACAAAACTGAATTCTGACCCATTTCTCTTGCTGTTTGGGCTGCAGTGAGGACAGATTCAACCAGTGCTTATGATATCTGTATCTTGTCTTCCTCTGTGGAAACACACATCCAAGAATGTTTTCAATGATATTGGCAAACCCTGAAGCTTGGGTTGGGTGTCCTGAGTTTTCTCCTTGTGCTAACAACATAGAACGGAGGAAAATTTGTCCCTTTCTGAAGGTTAGAGGTGTGCTTCTTGCTAGAAGTGCTAGGACACTTGCAATATTCCCAGGATTCCTCTCCACAGTGACCCCACAACAAAAGGATCCAGACCACTGGCTCCATGCAATTATCCTAATGGATTTTTGAATATGACATTGACATATTTCTATGCTAGTGTTATCAAATTTAAACATTGCTAAAAGCTACATCTGTAACAATATAGTTCTGGAATATCTAAAGAACACAGCTGTAAAAATAGTCTCAAATTCTAAGCTCTCAACTATACACATCATACATTTTCTCACCCCAGTCCCTGAAATCACCACCAAGGTCTTCTAACCCTCGGTCAGGGTCATTTTTGTTGTGCTCTTGAAAATATCTGTCATGTAATATAAGGAATAACACCAAATTAGTGACCTCAAAACATTGACACCCATAGAATTCTCAGTCCCTCTCCTGAATGGACATGTCCATTTCCAATATGGAAGAGACCAGTAACACTGAGAAGAGTCTTTCCCAAGACCCTTCTCTCGGTGGAAAACAAATAAACATAAACAAACAAAGAAACAAAAGAGAACACTTGGTCTAGCATCTCTCTGTGGATGTGGAAGACTTTACCTTGTGAAGGGGCATACTTAGTTGAGTTATTTTCAATGACCACTAAGGCAGGATGACAGAAAATCCCATGTTCCAGTGTGATAGACGGACAAGACTGATGACAGGTTCCTGAAGCTTCCCCTGAGCCCAATCCTAATCCCAGTAACTTTTTCTCAAATCCTCAAACACCAGATTTCACTCTTTACTCTTTTGGAGGTTGTTCACAAACCTAGTGAGCTCTCCCTGTTTTGCATATTTTTATTACACAGAAAGCCAGCTTGTCTTCTCCCTTTGCTCATCCAGCCTGCCTGCTGGGGTGGGATACCTCTAATGAACAATGCTTCCTCAGCTCTGGGCCATGAGCTGCCACATGTTGAAGAACACTGTGGGAAGATGCTTCAGGGACAAAGAAGCAGTTGCTGAGAAGGTGTTTCTGGACAAATGCTGTGGCTCAAGAAACATTCCTTCCTGCAGGAAAGGAGCACAGAATGGACTAGAAAGGATTATGGCTCTGGTCCTGATTTGGGAAGGGAAACCAGAAGGAAGGAGAAAACAGAGGAGAAAGTGTCAGCTGTGACTCAGTTTTCTGGATCTTGGGAACCTGCATCTGAGGCCACCAGGGGGCAATGAAGACCTGGATTTGGGGTATTCCTGTGGTTCATCCCATGAAGTCCAAGAAGTCCCAAGAGCTGCTTCCCCTTAAACACTTCTACAAGTGTTAGAAAGAAGAATCCACATCTGCAGTGGCCCAAGAAGCATTTTTCTATAAGAGTCAGTGGATGCTCCCAGGCCTCAGCCACAGGCTCAGCCTCAAAACCCTGTCATGGTAACAGATGGAGCTTCTTGGGAACTCTCCCCACTTAGGAGACCATAAAGTTTTCTGGACACAGGGAGGCCCCAGCTCTGCCTGTGATTTCCTGGAAGAGAGGTGATTGGATCTCTCCTAGCCAGTCTGGGACACTGTCCTAACCCTCTTACCTCACAGCACAGAGGTGAAGTCTTGATTTCTTTAGCCTAGAGCTCCCGCAATAGCAAGTGTTGAGATATCTCTGGGTTGACCTGACATCCTGGGCACTGCCATGGGCTCACTGTGTCCTGACAAAAAATGCACATCAAAGGGTTTGAGTCCGCTTAGCTGAACCCTGCTGTCCAGGGATGCAGAAGTTTCTAGAGACCAA
The DNA here is from genome assembly GCF_000164805.1 of Carlito syrichta. Classification (NCBI taxonomy): domain Eukaryota; kingdom Metazoa; phylum Chordata; class Mammalia; order Primates; family Tarsiidae; genus Carlito; species Carlito syrichta. Next base: position 111,490 of record NW_007251130.1, on the reverse strand, counting down.
GCACAGGGTAGAGTGGGGTGAGAGAGGCAGCTTAGGAAACAGATTTGCATCAAGGCCCCTCCCTCCTCTGAGGCAGAAGGATTAACACAGGTCTGAAAAGCAGACCCAGTGCTGGGGACTCAGGGGGCAGTATTCTTGAGACCTCTCCATGATGGCCTGGGCTCTGCTCCTCTGTACTCTTCTCACTCAGGGCACAGATGATATCTCCAGGGAAGGGACCTCGGGGACCCCTGAGCTGATCCTTTTTCTTTGCTCTTCATGCTTACCTGGGAACAATCACTGACTCACCACAGTGTGGTTTTCCTTCTTTCCAAGGTCCTGGGGCCTGTCTGTCCTGACTCAGCCTCCCTCAGTGTCCAGGGCTCCTGGACTGTCAGTCATCATCTCCTATGCTGGAAGCAGCCGTGACATCGGGTGTTATAACGATGTCTCCAGGTACCAACGGCACCCAGGCACAGCCCTCAAGCCCTGGATTTATTATGTGAATATAGGATCCTTAGTAGTCCCTCATCACTTCTCAGGCTCCAAGTTTGGCAACATGGCCTCCCTGACCATCTCTTGCCTTCATACTGAGGATAAGGCTGATTATTTCTGCAGTTCATATGCAGGCAGTAACACTTTCCACAGTGGTACATGGTCATAGGGAAGTGAGACCAAAGTCTTTGGTGAGTTCATTGAGGCTACTCACGTCTAATCTCAGGCTTTCATTGACTTTATTATTCTATGTCATTTTAAAATTCTTACTGCTTAAAAATATTTGATAAAAATTGTGCAAAAAACTTCTGCATAGCCTATCACAGATTCACCTATGTTTAACATTTTTCTATATACTTGTTATTCTCTCTTCCTCTCTCTGTATATATATGCACATATTGATCCATATATTTATGTATGTATATATGTATATGTATTTGTCTATATATATAAATATACAGAAACACTAAATGCATTCATTTTTCTGAATCATTTAAAGGTAGATTGCATCTATAAAGCACCCAAGTCTTTATACTTTTCTTAGAAGTGTAATTCACATTCTAGAAATTTCATTGCTTTGCATTGTATAATTCAGTGACTTTTTACTATATTCATCAGTATATACTCACAACACTCAGTAATTTCAGATCTTTTTTGTTGTTGTTGTTGTTGTGAGACAGGTTCTCTCTATTTTCCCAGACTAACTTTGAGCTAATGCACTCAAGGGATTCTCCCACCTCAGCCTCTCAAGAAGCAGGGCCTACAGGCGATCACCACCATGCCCTCCAGAGCATTCTTGTTACCCCTAAAAGAAACACCTCACCCATTAGCTATCAAGCCCTATTTCCCACTTCTCCCAGACTCAGCCAACCATACTTTCTATCCACCCAAAGAATATCCCTCCATGTCATTGCCCAAGTGATTTTGATGCAAATTTGGAGTCAACCATTCTGTTGTCTTTCTGTACATGATTTTCAACTAAATCTGCATCTCAACAATACTTGTAACAGTTCTGAATTGTGAGTAGTAAGCAATATGTCAGCTGCTCAGGTCTTCAGAGAGTTCTGTCCATCTCACAGGAACTGTCCCTGAGAGTGCAATGTGCCTCATGTATTCTGGGGTACTTTATGCAATGTAATTGTCCTATTTTACTCGGCTGGTGTATTGCTTGCTACTCACTGTTTCAGAGATGTGACACGTATTTCTGTCATGGGTGCTTCCTTCAACATGGGCTTGAGAATTCACTCCTCTCTCAGATCCTTTCCTTTCCCACCATGAAGTCCAAAGGGAAACCTGTGCTGTAACTTGAGGCAGCCTCCTTTTGCTTATGGGTTGTGCTCCCTGAATGTGCAACTATTTCCAGCTCTTCACAGTCAGGGACATGGTCACAAGTACTTGGGGCACTACTGCTTTCTGCAGGGCCAACCTCGCTCTAAAGCCTTCCCTTGCTCCCATGCTGTGTGGACTCGTATGGACAGAAGTCATTAGGAGTCATCTCCAGAAATGATGTCTTCCTCATCTCTGTGTACATTATGCACTGGTGATGATGCCCAATCTGCTGGTTATTCCTCTGCCCATCTGCATGAATAGTAACCACTGTGGAGGGATTAACCACTGAGGAGGTTCTTGAGAGATTAAGAGCAAAAAGGACAATGTCGCTTTTCTTTCTGTTGTCCCTCCTCTTTGCCCCAAAACCTAAGGTTGTTGAGGTTGGAAGAATTTGAGTGACTGATTTTGTGCTTTCTTGGAATTTCCCCTCTGCTTATGCCATTGATTCCTATCCTGGAAACACCCACACATGGTCAGATTTCACACAGGATGGGAGCTGCCAAAGAGGCTCCAAAGGGAACAGTGACTTGAGTATGTCCCCCTTCCTCATAGATGTCAAGTATATCTCAATTACATGGGAGTCAACAAATTTTTGACAGAAATATCAATTAATCTCTTATCTGTGAGAATTAATTTTAAAAGTATCCAGACATATCCTGGATCCAATATTTACATTTTCAAAAAATTTGTGTGCTAGTTTTTTGTTTGTTTGTTGTTGTTGTTTTGTATGTGTATTTGTTTGAGACAGGGTCTCGTCTGCCACCCAGACTGGACTGCAGTGGTGTGATCGTGACTCACTACAATGCAAACTCCTGAGCACAAGCCATCCTCTTGCCTCAGCAACCTGAGTAGCTGGGACTACAGTTGAGCACCACCACAGAGGGCTAAATTTTTTAAATTTGTATTTTACAGAGACAGGATCTGCCTGTGTTTCCCAAGCTGATTTTGAGTGCTTGGCCTTGAGGTATCCTCCTGTCTCAGACTTTTTAAGCACCCTGCCTGGCCTGTTGGCCAGTTTTTAAACATAGCCATTATTAGAGTATAGACTAAGTACTCTTCAAGTTAATACACTATGTAAAAAAACAAAAGACAGTCACAACTAGCTGAAGGCAGGGCCTTGATTGTCTGAGCAGTACTCGAGCTGGGAGCTGCAGCATGTGTTTTGTGCCTGTGGGTTCCCACATATGAAAACACACATTGCATGTTTCTGCTGACCTACCTACCAGGAAGCAGTGTAGCAGCCGGGCCCTTGCCCTCACTGAGCACCTGTCTCCAGAAGAGGACTGGCTTCTCCTTACACAGAATGCAGGAACTTTAGGCTAATTGAGATATTGCTTCTTCCAGATACACTTTTGAAAAGGTGTGTCAACTATCAGCACCCTATTCAAAGTTGCGTGTCCTACTGTTGATGGATTGGGATTTGTGGTGCCTGGCTATATACTTCTAGCCAACTCTATCTATTTTCTGGAGCCTTTGGGGAATAAAGAAGACTTTGCTAAGCATGGAAGTGGGAAGGATCCTGGATAAGCCCAGCATGTTGGTGGAGGTGTCTGTCCCCCATTAGCACTGGAATAACCCCACCCCGGTTATGCATCCTAATCAGCCTCACTCTTGACCAAGATCTCAACTTCCATTCCTGTGGTATTCATTTGTTCATCCAAAAATATTTACTGTGCTGGGAATATACTGGCTTCTAGGAGGCACATTGGTAATGAAAACAGGCAAGGCCCCTGCTCTCAAGACATCTGATCTTTTTAAGAGAAGTGGATCAGGGGCAGAAGAATCACAATAGATGAATAAATGCATAAAATGTGTGCCAAAAATGCAAGGTCTGGTCCTGGGTACAGCAAGGGATGTGGTCTGGGGTGGCTGTGAAGCTCCTCTGGGAGGGAGGGGACACTGGAGCCTCCTCAGCCTTCCTTTCCTTCTCTCCCACTTTCCAGTCTCTCTTCTTCTGACTTCTCTTCTTCTTTCTGACAACTCAGTGTTAGAGTCAGAGAACTGTTAGTCCTGAGCCCTTTCACTTCTCCAGGTTTGATGATTCTAACTTTTTCAAGAAATTCATCTGCTTTAAAAATATCAGCTCCCAAATTCATTTCTGCAGTTCAACCTTCCCCAAACTAATTAGTTTGCTTCCAATTTAGCATCTCCCTGGAGTGTCACACAAGGGCTTCATACATAAACCAAATCCTTGAACTGTCCCCAGAGTGACACTTCTCATGGTCTCCTCATCTCTGTACTCTTCTCTGCCTTGTCATGAATGTGGAATCCTCCTCTGTTGTTCTCTTCCCTTCAAATTCCTGCCCATCCACCATGTCCTGTGAATTCTGATTCCATTGGTCCCTGTCCATGCTCCTGCTTCCACTGCACCCCAGGGCTCCACCATTCCCAGCTTAGGCCCCTGCAGACACCTCAATCCTCACCCAAAACCTACAGTCCCCAGAGTTAAACTCCTTATTGACAATCCATCACACTAAGTATAAAACAGAAACTCCTCCTCATGACTAGCAAGGCCCTGAGTGCCCAGGTTGATCTGAACTTCCTTGTTCCATGGCCCAGGTCACAGGAAACAACCTCATCTGTTTCTGGGTCTCTTATTATCATTAGTCAATACTGCAATGAGAGAAGACTATAAATTTTGTAGTATTTCCCCCATGTTATCACTTTAAGAACACTCCTTCCACCACTCATCGTATCTTTCAGAGAAAATTGCATTCACAAATTAGCAACTAAATTTTCTCTCATTTCCTTCACCAAGCTATGTTCCATGACACAATTTTAAAATGTGGCTTAGATTTCAATTGAAACAAGATTAGATTTTGAGAATCTATTTTAATATTACCGTCACTCTTTGAGGAGTGCTCAGGCCCCACTTAAGTCTCAAATATCTGGGATCAAAAATCTCCAGAGACTTGGTGTTTTAACCTCCTGGGTCCCAAGTCCCTGCAGCCAACTGAGTCATCTTAAAACTCAGAAGTCACCATCTAATCAAATACAAAACAGCACTCACATGTCTAAAATATCTAGCTCTGTCCTGAAGAATGGGGTCACACGCACCACTTCCTGTCTCAATCATTTCCATGAAGGCAGAATAAGACTGAGTGAATAGACACCCATCATCGAGCAATGATCCTATGTCCTCTTATGCCTGCGCATGATAAGGCTCCTGAATGCACCAGAGAAGGGTGTCTCCAGGTGCCCATGTGCAGCCTCACCTTGTCAGAATCCACCAGGGGACAGACAGTATCTGAGGCACAGGGTGCCCAGAGTGTCGGACTTCCAAGCTCAGATAGACTCAGAGAGGAAATTTGGATTAGATATGGATTTGAATTACTTAGAGGCTTCTGACAAAGGACTGAGGTTCGATTTAGAGGAAATCAGCTAGAGACCCAAAGTTGAATCTAACAGGCCCCGTCTCTTTAGGAAAGAAGACTCTTAGATGAGCAAGCAACAGGCAGGGCAATGGAGTCTGTCTCTGTCTGTGAGGACCTTAACTCATCTGATAATCTTTTCAGTGACCCTATTTGCTTTTTCCCTAAGTGCTTCCCAAGCAGCAACTTCTGGTTTTCCTCATGTTCAGGGAAAGAGGAAGGCTGAAAGAAGGAAACAGAAACAAAACCCTGGGTACTCCCTCCTTTCTTCCCCTCCGCTCTCTACTGGGAGACATTCAACCAGATGGGACTCATCCCTGGCTTATGAGAGCAGGCTGGGTGAGACTGGAACCTGGGTGAGAGATTTGCATAAAGCCCACCATCCACCAAGTTCCAGAAGAGAAGAGGGTAAGTCAGAGAAGCCCAGTGCCTGATGCAGGATCCTGAGAAAAGAGCATCTATGAAGGCTTCACTCCACATCCTGGACCACTGTCCTTTTCATGGGCCTTTGCACTGGTCAGGACCGAATTACTGGGCCTTGAGGAGGGGAGTAAGCAAGGGAATCTCTGCGGAATCTCCCCCCCTACTGTGCTCACTGGTCTGCCTTTCTCTGTCATACCCTTCAGCTGCCAGCTCCAACCTGTGGTGTCAGGAGTCCTCCCTCACAGTGACTCCTGAACCTCCATGCAGTCTCACTTGCTCTGAGTACAGGACCTGTGATGACTGGGTACGCCCCAGGATGGTTCCTGATGAAACCTGGGCAAGCTTCTCTATGGCTCACACAGCAGATAGACAAATGACCCACATCATCCCCAGCTGCTTCAGGCTCCATCTTTTGGGGCCCAGCCACCTCCACCATTGCCAAGGACAAGCTTAGCACTTTTGTATTCTGAGGCATCACACACCCGCTTTGCAGAAACAGCTTCCTATGGGAGCTGGACCAGGAACTCCAACAGCTCATGCAGGGGCCTTGGAGCAGAGGGCAGACTTCCCCAATACTGGGAAACTGCTAAAGCCCTGCCAAAAATCTGGTTCTGCCTGCTCCCCTTAAGTCTGGCTTTGGTACAAATATCTTGGCAACATTTCTGTCCCCAGAGTCCTGTGGAGACCATCTCATTGTTTCACTCATTCATTGCAACAGTGAGGAGATGTAGACATGATCTGGTTGTTATTTCTTGGTCATAAGACTTTTGTCTTGGTAAGTTAAGGAATTATCCTTTAGAAACAATGTGATAAATTTGAACACTGGATAATATGTGTGTGTTGGCAGAAAATTTTGAAATGCAACCCGCGGCAGATGCTGTTGGAGCCACCGTTCAGTGGGTACCCATCTCTCAGCCAGGTAGACTTTTCTGGAGGTGGGTCCTCAGCTCTTAGACTGCTGTCACCTCATGAATGGGTGCCTGGAAGTGACATCCAAAGCACTAACCACAGTCAATGAATAACTAGAGCAGGGGATATAAGCCTTGTTCACTGGCCTCCAAGTAGGACACGCCTTGTGGTACAATTCTGCACTAGAATTGTAGGACGAAGCTGGAGCCCAATTTTGCCTTTGTACCTTCCCTATCATATTTCCCTCCCCATTCTGGTTTATTTTGAGAGTACTCCTCAGTAAACCACATGGGCCAAGTTCCTATTCAAGATCTGTATTCCTGAGACTATACTTGGGAAAGAGAAAAGAAGAAGGCTCCTGTCCTGTTCCTCATGTCGAGACCATCACAAGCACCAATTCTTGTGTGTCCTACTACCCTAGGCATAGAGCACTTCACTGTTCATGAAAAGGCTGCAGAGGGTACCACGTGTGTTTTAAACAACTAGCCCCTAATGGTTCCCACCAAGATTTTGATATTGCAAATAATACTGCAATGAACATTCTCTTGCAGAAATATAGTCATCAGATGACTTTTAAAAATAAAATTTCTGGATTAAAGGATGTCTCTTTGAATTTTCTCCTTGTATTTCCAGCTTCTCCTTGAGAGGGGTTATACTGTGTTGAAAATTTAGATTTTTGCCAAGCTGTTAGGTTAAAAATGTTACCTTGTGAAAGTTTCATTTTGAATTTCACCTATTTTGCTTGAGATTGAGAATTTTCTCAAAATATTTCAGTGTATTTTTAGGATTTGGCAACTTTTCTGAAGGTTTCAAATAAAAAATATGTTAATCTTTTTGGGCAAAGAGTCAACATCCAGCTTGTATTAGGGACTCAGAAGTAGTCATTCTGCATGTGCTAGTGATACAAGAATGGCATTCTTCTGTGGGCAACAGGGGACTCTGTGGGTCTTGGTTTGGGAACCTAACAACTCCAAGTTCCCTGGTAGTGCTCAAGTGCAGAGGGCATGGCTGAGACTCCCTTTGATGAATCTTCTATCAGGTTAAATCTACCCTCCATACAAGATACACTTCTGACCCTACTTCTGAACTTGGGAAATTGCCAACATGAGACCCTCAGGCTCAAGGCTCAGACAGACAAACTGACAAATGGAGAACAGACTTGCACTGCATCTTCACCAGGGTACTCTCCAACAAGGTTACAAAGGGGAAGAATCAAGATTTGCATGAAAATACTCTCCACCATATAAGAGTGGCCTGGAGGTCCAGCCCAGCTGTGAGTTCAGAGTGGGAATTCTGAGGTGTCTCCACCATGACCTGGACCCCTTCCCTGCTCATCCTCCTCACTCTCTGCACAGATGCTGACTACTGGGGCTCAGTGCCTTCAGAACCAGGGATCATTCTGACCCTGACCTCCAATGTACACAGGAGATAGTGCAGGGTGTGAGGCACCAGGAATGAGACCTTCCTTCAGAGACCCATCTCTCCTGTCCTCTCTTGCAGGTTCTGTGACCTCCACTGAGCTGACTCAAGTGTCTGCAGTGTCTGTGGCCTTGGGACAGACAGCCCGGGTTACCTGCCAGGGCAATGGCATAGGAACAAATTATGCACAATGGTACCAGCAGAAACCAGGCCAGACCCTTGTGCTGGTAATCTATGATGATAATGAACAGTCTTCAGGCATCCCTGAGTGATTCTCCAGTTCCAACTCGGGGAACATGGCCACCCTGAACATCAGCAGGGCCCAGGCTGGGAATGAGGCTAACTATTACTGTCAGTCATGAGACAGCAGTGGTACTTATTCACAGTGATACAGATAGATGGGGAAGTAAGACACAAACCCCTCCTCTGTTGGTGTCATCCTCCTCCTTCTCTAGCCCCAGGACTGTGGACAAAGCCATGAGTGACCTATAACTCCAGCATTTGGGAGGCCAAAGCAGGAGAATTTTTTGAGCTCTGCATTGGAGAAGAATGTAAGACCAGCCTGGGCAGCATAGTGAAAAAAATAAGAAAATTTAGTTGAGAGTGCTGGCATGTGCCTATAGTTCCAGCTACTTGGGAGGCTGAGGAAAGAGGATCCCTTGAGCCCAGTTCTAGGTTGTGTTCAGCAACGACCACTGCACTCCAGCCTGGGTGAGAGAGTGAAACCCTGACTCAACAAGAAAAAAAAAGAAATTATTTTTTTATAACCAATGTGATGAATTTGAGTTTGAAAACCAGATACACACATCTGTAGAAAATGGAATCTGTGGCAGATGCTGTTGGAGCCACCATTCAGTGCATGCATCCATCTCCCAGCCTTCTCTGGAGGTGAATTCTGGGTTCAGACTGAGGTTGAATTATGAAGGGGTGCCTGAAAGTGACACCCCCCATCAAAACCTGAATGAACGAATGGACCAGGGGACACAGCCCTGCTCACTGGCTTCCAAATAGGACACAACTTGTGGTGTAAATCTTTTCTAGAGTTTCCCCAGGACCAGGCTGGAGCCTGGCATTACCTCTGTACCCTCCCTTCTCCACATTCTGGTTTCTTTTGGGAGCATTCTTCAGAAAATCACATGAGTCCAAGTTTTCATCTCAAACTCCCCCTCTTTGAGACTGTACTTTGGAGAGAGGAAAGAGGAAGACCCCTGTACTGGTCCTCTTGTCAAGATAATCACATGCAGCATTTTTGTGTGTCCTTCCACTCTAGGTGTAAAGCCTGCTCCACTCATAATAAGGCTGCAGAGAGTTCCACGTGGGTTTTTTTTTGAGTTAGAGTCTCACTCTGTCGTCCAGACTGGAGTGCAGTGGCCACTCCTGGCCACCGCAGCCTCAACCTGCTGGGCTCTGGTGATCCTTCCGCCTCAGCCTTCCAAGTAGCTGGAACTACAGGCGTCCGCTACCACACCCAGCTAATTTTTTGATTTATTGTAGACATGAGGTCTCACCAAGTTGCCCAGGTGTGTCTTGAACCCACAGGCTCAGGCAGTCCACTCACCTCAGCCTCCCAAGGCGCAGGATTACATGCTGAGCCACTGAGCCTGGCTTCCAAGTGAGTTTTATCCAACTATTCCCGAATGGTTCTCACCAGGATTTGGATCTTACAAATAACACTAAAATGAACTTCTTCATGCTGGCTGTTTGGTTCATGGGTGGATATGATCATCAGATAAATTTCTAGAAGTTGAAACGCTGTGTCAAAGGAGGTGTCTTGGTTATTTATTTATTTATTTTTTCATTTTTTTGTTTTACTTATTCCAATAGCTTTTGGAGGTACAAATAGCTTTTGGTCTGGGCTTTACGTATACCCACCATCCCCACCTTTGCACACTGTACCTGAAAGATGGTATTACATCCCTCCACCCCTTCCCGCCCTTCCCCTCTGAGTCTCCAGTGTCTATTACACCATCCACTGTGCCTTTGCAGATCTTAGTTTAGCTCCCACATGCAGTGTTTGGTTTTCTGTTCCTGAGTTAGTTCACTCGCTTAGGATGATGTTCTGAGCACTGTACCAATTGACATTGTTAGCAACAAATATTTGAGCAGAGTATATTGCTGGAAGTTTGAATTTCTGTCCATCTGTAAGATTAAAAATATTAACTTGGATTTCTTGCATTTTATCTAATATTTCAAAGCTTTGTATTTATTAGGAATTGGTAAATTTTTTCTTAAATGTTCACATATTAAGTATGCTGGATTTTGTGGGCCAAGAGTCAACTTTGAGGATATAATGTAGATATTTACAATATCATTTACAATGTACCTATTTAAAAGTATGAAGACAACACTAAGCTTGGGATCATTAAAAAAAGATGACATTTAGGATTTGGCCCACAGGATGTGGCTAAAGATTCCTGTTTTACAGGATTATGTGAAGTTTGTAAATTCCACCAGCATATGCCCCAAGTGGAGATCTTCCTGTGAGGAAGAGTTAATTTTACCTTCTGTAGTGGCCTGAGCTCTTTCTGTGGACAAGAACATACTTTTATCATTTATTTGATTAGATTTTGGGTTTTGCCCAAGTTAGTACTGTGTCACAATCTCATACTTGTTATCTTTATTTTTTTGTTGTTGAATTTTGGGAGTATTTCAGATCAGGAATAAATTCCTCTAAATAAAAAATCAGAGAGGGAGGAGGGGCAAATGAACAAGGAAGCTTGGACCAAAGTCTGGTGTCATCCAGAGGTGACTGGGTGATAATGAAGCCATTAGTGTGGGTCCTTATCCAATCTGATTGGTGTGTTTCTAAGAAGAAGACAGAGATGAGACATCAAAGTTGAGTATGCAGAATAAGGACCTCAGGAGAGTAAGAAGACAGCTATCTTCAGGCTAAGGAGAGATACCTCAGGAGAAATCAAAACCACCAACTCCTGTATCTTGGGCCTCTAGCATCAGAACTGTGAGGAAATAAGTTTCTGTGGTTTAGGCTGCCAGGTCTTTGATATCCTGTTATGATTGCCTTAGTAAATGATGATGAAAAGGAACATGGAGGCCAGGGATGAGAGAGGGAGGAGATGGAGCAGGAGGCAGAATGCAGAGCAGGAGGGGTGGAAGGTCAGGCCTGAGGTGAGTTTCTTGAAGGTAGTCTTGACTCTACTCACTAATCTTAGGGGATATTTAGAAGAAAGCATTCAATCTGCCAATATAGATTCTTTAATAGAGATTATGTCTTGTGTATAGGGTTCCCTAGTCCTCATATTACATGCTATATATTTTTTTCTTGAGAATACATTTGTAAAGCACTCATCAATGCATCTGATATATACTACAGGCTCCAAAGAAGTCATTCTGCATGAACTACATACATGCAGGATGGCATTCCTCTTGAGGGCACCAGTGGGCACTGCAGGCCTTCATTTGGGGACCATAGAAACTCCAATTTGATGGGTAGTTCTCAAGTAAAGAGTGTGACTGAGTTTCCTTTGGGACACCTTTTGGGGGGGGGTCAAATATACTCTCCATTCATGATACACATCTGGTCTACTGATGAACCTGACAAATTACTCAGATCTCAGAAGACACCTTGAAGAATCTAGACCAAATTTGCATCCTCCGTCACCAAGAAAGCACCCAACAAACCACAGAAAGAGGGGAGTAGATTTGCATGAAGAAACTTTTCTTTCAAGGGTAAGAGGGACATGGATGCCCCTTCTCTATCTGAAATCTGAGAAGCAGAGGTCTGGGTTGCCTCCACCATGGCCAGGGCAGCTTCCCTGCTCACTGTACTCACTCTCTGCACTGATGCTACCTCCTAGTATCAGCTTTGTTCTGACCTTCATCTCAGCACACAGAGTGATACAGGATGTGGGACTTTTTATTCTCATCCTGAGACTCAATTCTCCTGTCTTCTATTGCAGGCTCCATGGCCTCTTCTGAGCTGATTCAGCTGCCTTCAGCATCTGTAGCCTTGGGACGAGCAGCCAGTATCACCTGCCAGGGAGGTGGCATGAGGAGCTATCCTGCAAACTGGTATCAGCAGAAACTGGGTCAGGCCCCTTTGCTGGTCATCTATGTTAGCAATAACAGGCCCACAGGTATTCCTGAGCAATTTTCTGGCTCCAAGTCAGGAGACAGGGCCACCCTGAGCATTCGTGCGGCCCAAGTCAGGGATGAGGCTGACTATTACAGTCAGTCATGGTACCACTGCTGGTACTAATCTCACAGAAAACAGACAGATAAGGAAGTGAGACATGAACTCCTCTCCCTTCAGTGTCACCCTCTTACTCCATGTCGATGAGAACTGTGGACAAAGCCGTGAGCAAGGCTGGCTCAGTTTACCTGGATCTGAAAGCCACACACTGCCCTTCCTACCAAGGCAGGCAGGATTTGCAGAAGGGGTGTCAGGAGTAGTTTTGGGGCTGGCTCTGCAAAGTGTGCTTCACAAGTGGTTTTGGTGCTGTCATGTCAAGACTTTCCTGGTGTTGACTGTGTTAGATTATGACCTAGAAAAAAAACTTGAATTTACCTACAGTCAGAATTTAGTTAAGTGGTTATAGTATCTGTATTTCCATATGTGTGGCAACTGTCCAAGCCTAGTTCCTTTACTCATGCCCAAATATCTTGAAATGTGCCTCTGAACTACTGGGTGTAGCCCCAACTAAACCACAGAATCCTGGTATTCTAACTGGAGACCAGTCTAGTAAACTCTGGAGATCTATTATTCAGAGCATAATCACCAATGCAATGTGGCTTGGAGTCTTGGGAGCTTACTGCTCTGCCCTCACTGGACATTGCTGTTGGTTGCAGAGGACGGCCTCCACCAAAGTTTCCCCCTCTCAGAGTGGAGCTCAGGCCTAATAACCATTGGAGATCAAAATACTAAAGTCCTGTCTCAGTAAGGGTAATCTTGAAGGGCTTCCCAGTCAATCCTCACTTGCCCAGTTATGCCTTCCATTCTTCCTCCCAGAAAGAATATCCTATTACTTAACTGTATGAAATTTTCTCTCTCAGTCTTTGATTTCCGGGAACTCCCCCACTCTTTTCCATCTCCTCCTCTTGAAAAAATCCAACAGTCTACAGGGAATAGCATGGAAGAAGGGAGCGCTGCACAGAAACAAGACACCAGACTTTGAAAATGTTTTTGAGCACTTGTGTGCAAAGAAAATACTTGAGCCTTAGAAAGGAATCTCCAAAAGGCATTTGAGAAAGCATTTGCAGGGCTCAAAAACTTACACAGTATGCATAAACACATAAAACTACCAGCATAGTTGTTGTTCTTACAACCAGAATAAAAAGTGCCTAAATGAGAATATCAGATTAACCAGTCAGAAGAGACTGATCCTGTGCTGGGAATGAACTAGCTGTGGACTGGAATTTGCTCCTATTCCACCTAGGATAGTTTAAGCAAGTTGAGAAAGGATCTAGCAATCTTCAAGTCACTTATCTGAATCAAAGGAGAACACAAAAAATACATAGAGGAATATAAATACACCATGCAACCAATCAGCAAAAATCCACAATATCCAGAATTGTATTAAAATTCCTTCTAATAAGCAAGAAAATATTAATCACTACAAATAGAAATATTGATCAATCCATTAAGATCCTGGATATGCACATGCAATAATAACTTGCTGGACAGGATACAAAATTAGTTATTGTAACTGTATGTCATTACTTCAGGAGGACTGAGTAAGTTAAATGCAGAAATTAAAGACACAAAGATGCCTAAATCAAATTTCTAGAAATGACCACTAAAAAGTTTCCAAGAAAAAATACATTGAATAGGAATGATGGCCTAATAGATGCGGCAAAAGAACAGTTAAATGAACCTGATTGTATGGCAATAGAAACTATTTAAAATAGAAAAAAACAAGAAATATTGACAATGAAAAGAACAGAGCATCAGTTATTTATAGGCCAACTACAACCTAAAGTGATGTAATTGATGACTTGAAGAACCTAAAAGGGTTTATTTCTCTTTAAGCAGAAATGTATATTTCCCATAAAAAATATAAAGAATTTTTTTTTGAATTGAAGTCTCACTCCATCGCCCAGACTGGAGTGCAGTGGCATGCTCCCGGCCAAAGTAGCCTCAACCTGCTGGGCTCTGGCGATACTTCCGCCTCAGCCTTCCAAGTACCTGGAACTATAGGCGCATACTTGGAACTATAGGCTAATTTTTGATTTACTGTAGAGGTCTTGCCAAGTTTCCCAGGTGGGTTTCGAACCCACAGGCTCAGGTACCACTCCACTCACCTTGGCCTCCCAAAGCACTGGGATTACAAGCTGAGTCACTGAGCCCGGCCAATGAAAACATACAGAAAATTATATATGGTTGATCTTTGGGCAATACGGGGTTGAGTTGTATAAATCTATGAACATTTTCATCTCTTCCACCCTTGAGATAGCAAGATCAACCCTGATTCCTCCCCCAACTCAGACCACTCAATATGAAGAAAAAGAGGTTGAAGACATTTATAATGATCCACTAAATGAGTAGTGAATATATTTTATCTTTCTTGAAATTTTCTTGATAACATTTTTCTCTAGTTGACTCTACTGTAATAATATAGTATATAATACACATAAATTAGAGAAACTTTGTTAATCTACTGTTTAATTTATCAGTAAGACTTGCAGACAACAGTAGGCTATTTATAGTTACATTTTGGGGGGTTGAAAGTCATATGGAGTGTTTTACTGAGCTTTGACTGTGCAGTGAGTTGGTGCCTCTAAGTCTGATGTTGCTTGAGGGTCAACAGTATATGCAATGTACACACACATATGCTTATATACACAGACAAAAAGACTGACACTCCAATCAGTTCTCTGAGGTTTTGACAATGTATTAAGGAGAGTTTGTGGTAATGTGGCAAAAGTAATGGAGATTTTTAGAGATGTGAATGTTGCTGGTAGCAAAATGAAGTCACTTATGTCAAACACTCAGAAAATGGACCCTGGCATGCCCATGAAAAAGAAGCCCTCAAACACACATGGCTGTTAAAAGACTCCTTGAAGACATTCTTGCTTGTAGACTTCTAACAAGACTTCGCAAAAACTTCCTCAATATCAAATTACAGATAAGATGCCTGCACAAGAACACAGTTGCCTAGGCATCCCCAAATGCCTGAGTTACAGACATGGGCCTCTGGTATACTGTCTCTTCCCCAGAACATTACCCATGTGAATTGCCAAAATATCTGTTTTTAAAACATATCTTACACACCAAGACAGTGTCTAGCACCAGAATCAAACTCAGTTTGATGATAACAGCACAGTTGAATGCCAGACTCAGGTGACCTAGGAAAAACTTGGGGGAGAGAAAGCCTCATTGACAAAAACAGAGAAAGTGAAATTTTTTTCCATTGTGGCTTAAACTAGACCTGTTTGCATTTCAATGAGGTCCCGAATCCTCTAAGGAGTCTTGCAGAGATGCAGACACAGTCTCAGCAGGTCTGTGTGGAGCCCCGATTCTCCATGTCTAACAGCTCCCAGGTGAGGTTGATGTTGTGGGTTCTCTAAGGACCACACATTGAGGAGATTTGTGGAGATTTGCTCCAGTTCACCCTCCTAAGGAAGCAAGACAGAGCAAAGGAAAGTGCCAGGCTCTTTTTAACACTCAGCTCTGGTGGGAATTAATAGAGTGAGAAGTCACCATGAGGGAGAGCATTAATCTATTCATTAGGGATGCACTTCCATGGTCTGAATACATCCCGTTAGGCCCCAACTCCAATATGTTGGATCAAATATCACCATGAGAGTTCAGAGAAAAAAATCATGCAAAACATAGCAACTGGTCCCTGGGGTTTTGCCATGTACTTGCTCACCTCCAGGTTTCTCACTCCCCTCAGGATTTCAACACAGACTGCTCTGACTTAGTCTCCCTCCCACCTGCATATCCTGAAAGTTGATCACTATTCCTTGTGCTGAAGTAGTAGCAACATTGGGGATTGCAATTTTGTCTCTTCGTTTCAACAGAATCAGAATGAGCTCCACACAACTGAAGTGTGGTTAAGAATCAACACCTACTGATCAAAGGTCTATTATCATGCTCCACATCAGACAAGTCAGCTTATGTGAGCCTCCCTTGCAGCCCTGTGATGAGACTGGTCTTTCTTGCTGTTCTTATGCAGGGTATGGTCAGAAGCTTTGCCCTACACTGCCCATCTGGTGAGGAAATAAGACCAAGACCCTCCTGAGCCTCTGCCTACCCCAGTGCTGGAATTGTAGACTTGAGCCACCACTACTGGTATCTGTCTTTTAAGAGGGCATTGAGACTATTTGCATTCAAAGTTAATAATACAATGAAAGATACTATTCCGTTTAACATGCTATTTGTTATCTGGTTGCTTTGCATGTCTTCCTCTACTGTGCGGATATTCTAAAGGCCCATGAGCTTTACGTTCCCCAGTGTTTTCTTACTGGTATATTTCAACCACTTATTTCAAGAGTTAGATCCTTTGAGTATTTCTTATAAAGTTGGCTTAGTGGTGAAGATTTTTTTCAGCATTTGCTTGTCTAAGAAAGACTTTACTTCTCTTTCATTTATGAAACTTAGTTTATTGAGCTACAGAATTCTTGGTTAATTGTTACTCTGTTTGAGGAAATTGAAGATAGGGCGCCAATTCCTTCTGGCTGGTAGTGGCTCTGCTGAGAAGTCTGCTGGGTTTACCCCTGTAAATCATTTGATACTTCTGTCTCACCTCTCTTAAAATTGTTTCCTTCATATTAACTTTGTATAACCTAATTATGGAATGACTTGGGGATGGCTTTTATGCACTGACTCTTCTAGATATTCTTTGAACTTCTTGTATCTGGATGTGTAAACTTCTGGCAAGGCCAGGAAAATTTTCCTTGATTACTCCCTCAAGTGGATTCTCCATATCTATTGTTTTCTCCTGTTCCTCAGAAACAACTATAATTCTTAGGTATGGACATTTTACATGACCCCACATTTCCTGGAGTCTTTGTTGTTGTTTTTTTTCCTTGATTCTTTTTTCTTTGTTGTTGTATGATTTGGTTAATTTGAAAGCCTTGTCTTCAAGTCCTGAGATTCTTTCTTCTGTTTTTTTTATTCTGCTGTTACAGCTTTCCACTGTATTTTGTACTTCCTTAAATAAGTCTCTCATTTCTGGTAGTTCAGCTTTAATTTTTTCATATGTCTATCTCTTTAGAAAGTTTTTTATTGATGTCCTGAATAGTTTTGTTTTTCATTTCTTCTTGGTGGTCTTCAACATTTTCCCGAATCTCAATGAGCAATTTTATAATCAACTTTTTGAATTCTACCTGTGGAATTCTAAATATTTTATTTTGGTTGAGGTCCATTACTGAAGAATAAATGTGGCCTTTTGGGGATGCTGAAATCATCTGTTTTTCTCATATTGCCAGAATTATTTTTCTAGTCCCTACAGAGGATTATTTCCCATCTTGTTCAAATTCCTAACTAAACGGCTTGGAGAGTCACTGGCTGTTGAGAGGTCACCAGGCAGGGTCCTATTACCTCATTACCCTGTATCGTAAAGTTTGCTTTCCAACCTGACTCTGATATAACATCATATAACAAATAAAGAAGGCTTATGGCCCCAGAAGTCCATCTCTTATGAACTCCCAGACTCCAGGCAGTCTTGTAAGACACTTATCTATACTCCCTACATCTAAGTTTATATCTACATATCAAAAAACCTGAAATTTTCTTTTTTTTTTCTTTTTTTTAATATGTCAATATTTTTTATTTTGATATTGTAGGGTACATTTAAGGGTTAGGTATACAAATATGCTTCGTTCAGGCAACCTTGTTGATAAGGGGTGTCTCCCCGTTCCCAGACAGATATTGACTACTGTTAATCCCACCTCTCTTCCCCTCCCCGCCATAGTTTCCCACCACTGTCAGTCCTTTTTTCATAGTATTACAGTGGATGTACAAGGTCTGCTATATGAGTGAGAACATGTGATACTCAGATCTTTGTTTCTGTGAGAGATCACTCAGTATTATTGACTCTAGTTCCATCCAGGTTGCTACAAAGTTCATGATTTTGTTCTTTTTTATGGCTGCGTAGTATTCCATTGCGTATATGTACCACATTTTTTAAATCCAGTCCTCCTTTGATGGACAGCGTGGTTGGTTCCAGGTTCTTGTGATTATGAACAATGCTGTGATAAACATACATGTACAGGTATCTTTTTGGTAGAGTGATGTGAAATTTTCAGGGTATATTCCCAGTAGGGGGATTGCAGGATTATATGGGAGGTTGATATTTAGAGCTTTTAGAAATCGTCACACTGTTTTTCACAGAGGTTGCACCAGTTTGCACTCCCACAAACAGTTTGGGAGTGTTCCCTTTTCACCACACCCTCTCCAGCAACTGTTATTTTTTGAGTTATTGATAATTGCCATTCTGACT
>NW_007251130.1:91582-92731 GCF_000164805.1 Carlito syrichta | reverse complement strand
TCCCCAGTGGTAGGTGGTGGAGTCTTTGTTGAAGATGAGTTGGTTGAGAAATTGAGGTTTAGCTTCTGGAATCTCAATTCTATTCCATTGGTCTATATGTCTGCTTTGGTACCAATACCAATCTGTTTTGATTATTGTAGTTTTATAGTAAGGTTTGGAGTCTGGTAATGTGATACCGCCTGCTTTTTTTTTTGCTGAGGATTGTTCTGGCTATTCTTGGACATTTGTGTTTCCATATGAATTCCTTTGTTGCTTTTTCTAGGTCTGAGAAGAATGTTGCTGGTAATTTGATGGGTATTGCATTAAATCTGTAGATTGCCTTAGGTAGAATGAACATCTTCACAATGTTGATTTTTCCAATCCACGAGCATGGGATATTTATCCACTTGTTTGTGTCATCTTTGATTTCTTTGAAAAGTGTTTTGCAGTTTTTATCGTAAAGATTTTTCATGTCTCTGGTTAGGAAGATGCCAAGATGTTTCATTTTTTTGTGGCTATTGTGAATGGAATTATACTTTTTATTTGAGTTTCTGTTTGTTTATTATTGGTGTAAAGAAATGCGACTGTCTTTTATACATTTATTTTCTATCCTGAGACTTTGCCAAAGTTCTTTATAAGTTTAAGGAGGTTTTTGACAGATTCCCTTGAGTTTTCAAAGTACATGATCATGTCATCTGCAAAGAGAGATAACTTGACTTCCTCTTTTCCTATTTGGATACCCCTGATTACATTCTTTTGCCTGATTGCTCATTCCAGGACTTCCCATTCTATATTGAACAGGAGGGGTGAGAGTGGCCATCCTTGTCATGTTCAAGTTTTCAGGGGAAATGGTTCTAATTTTTGTTCGTTTAGGAGTATGCTGGCTGTGGGTTTCTCGTAGATGGCTTTTAGTATTTTGAGGTATGTTCCCTGCATACATAGATGTTCAAGGACTTTTATCAAGAAGGGGTGCTGGATTTTATCAAAAGCTTTTTGTACATCTAATGATATATTTATGTGGTTCTTGTTTTGACATCTGTTGATGTATTTAATTACATTTATGGTGTTACGAATGTTGAACAAGACTTGCATCCCAGGTATGAAGCCTACTTGGTCATAATGGATGATTTTTGAGATGTGTTGTTGAATCCAGTTTGCTAGGATCTTGTT
>NW_007251130.1:75549-90771 GCF_000164805.1 Carlito syrichta | reverse complement strand
TTTTGTCTTCTATGTCCTGGATTTGGGCTTTTATTTTGATGATCTGGATTCTTCTGCTGAAATTAGGGATTTGGTGGTTGTGCTTTTCCAGCTTTCTTAGGTGGCTTGTTAGGCTATTAATTTGTGATCCTTTCATTTTCTTCATGTGCGTTTGTAGGGATATAAATTTCCCCCTTACTACAGCTTTCATTGTGTCCCAGTGATGTTGGTAAGATGTTTCTTCATTTTCATTTGTCTCCAGTTACCTTTTAATCTCTGTTTTGATTTCATCATTGACCCAGGAGTTGTTTAGCATCATGCTGTTTCATGTCTATGTCTTTGTTGGTTTTGGGGGGCCCTTGTTGGTGTTAATTTTTATTTTTATTTCACTGTGGTCCAAGAAGGTACATGGTAAAATTTTGGTCCTTTTAAATTTGCTTATACTTGATTTATGGCCAAGTATGTGGTCGATCTTAGAGTGCATTCCATGTTGCAATGAGTAGAATGTATAGTCTGTGGTCTTTGGATGGAGTGTTCTGTAGGTATCAATTAAGTCCATTTGGTCAAGAGTCACACTGAGGTTTTGGATCTTGTTACTGATTTTTTGTCTTGATGACCTGTCTAGGGTTGTGAGTGGGGTATTGAAGACCCCAACTATGATGGTATTGAAGTCGATATATTTTTTTAGTTTACCTAGAAGCTGCTTTATGAAAGTTGTTGCTCCTATGTTGGGTGCATATATGTTTAGGATGGAAATTTCTTGTTGATGGATTGAATCTTTTATAATTATGTAGTGGCCTTCCTTATCTTTTTTGATTTTTGATAGCTTAAAGGGTATTTTGTCTGAGATTAAGATCACAGCTCCTCCTTTCTTTTGTGTTCCGGTTGCCTGAAAATTTGTTTCCCATCATCTAACTTTGAGTCTGTGAGTGTCCTTTCTAGTCAGGTGAGTCTCTTGAAGGCAATAAATTGTTGCCTGGTGATATTTTATCCATTTTGCCATTCTATGACTTTTCAGTGGTGCATTTAGTCCATTCACATTCATGCTAATTATTGAAATGTGAGAGTTTATCCCTATCATAATGTTCTTACAGAGTTTTTGTTCTTTCTGTTTGTGTGTTGTCTTTCTTTTGGTTCTGGAGTTGGTTCATGTGCATTTTTAATCTTTTGCCCGTACTCTTGTTAAGAACATTGTTGTTCTTTTTTCCTTTTCTTCTGTGTTCAATACTTTCTTAAGTGTTTCTTGTAGATGTGGTATGATGGCAGCATAGGTTCTTAGGGATTGGATATCTGGGAAAGATTTCAATTCTCCCTCACTGATGAAGCTTAGCTTGACTGGGCAGGTTATTCTCAGTTGAAATATTTTATCTTTCAAAACTTTGAAGATAGGGTTCCAAGCTCTCCTAGCCTGGAGGGTTTCTGTAGATAAATCTGCTACTATTCTAAATGGTCTTCCCTGGTACGTAGTCTGACCTCTTTCTCTTGTTGCCTTTAGGATTTTTTCTTTTCTACCTACTTTGTTTAGGCAACTTATTATGTGTCTGGGAGTTGGTCTTCTCATTTGTTGTCTTGCAGGGATTCTCTGAATCTCTTGTGTTTGAATTTTTTCATCCTTGCTGAGATGAGGGAAGTTTTCTTGAATAATTTCATGAAATGTTTGTTGCAGTGTGACCTCTGACTCCCTCTCTGCCTCGGGAAGGCCAATTACTCTTAGGTTCAGTGTCCTGAAGTAATCATTCATTTCTTGAAGGTTTTGTTTTGTCTTTTTGCACTTCTTTTCTATGTTTTTGACAGTTTGGATTAGTTCTGTGTTTTGTTCTTCAAGCTCTGAGATTTTTTCTTCTGCTTGGCTAATTCTGCTTTCCATGCTTATTAGTTTGTTATTTATTTCCATCACAGTATTCTTTACTGCTGTTCTTTCTTCCAGTAGCTCCTTCCTATTTTCGTCTTGTCTCTCCTCAATTTTTAAAATTCTTGCTATTAATGTCTTGATGTCTGGGTTTGTTTCATGTGACCAGTCATTCTAGGTACTCTTCATTTTTTGTGTTCCAAAGTCTGTTTTCTCAGTGACTGACCTCTCAGGGGTCTGTGTGAAACCTATATTCTTCTTTTGTTTTTTCTTTATTTGTGTGGGTTTTTTTCCCCTTCCCCTCACATCACCATCTTCTTTAATTCTATTATTCAGAGATGGAGGGGTTGTTTTTACTTCTGTTTGTTCAAACTCCTATTCTGCTTTATGTATGTCCTCTTACTTTGTTCAATTGTGGAGTTGCACTGTAAATTGTGGGTGGTCCTTTTTGCAGTTTTGAGATTTACTTAAGGGGAGAGCTGTGATTCAAAATCTATCTGCAGATCCCGGTATCCGCTGACAGGTGTATGAATAATCTGAAACCCACTTCCCACTGCCTTGGAATCTGTCCATGCAGTGGGGTTGTAGGTTTATGCCTTGAAATAAAATGTGATTAACAGAGGGAAGAGAATGGAGCAGGCAGTGCGGGGAAGGGGGACTGGAAAGAGAGAGGAGTAAGGTTGAAAACAGACGAGTGTACCAACAAATGGAGAGAGAGACAAAAATTGAAACATATAAAAACAATAGACCATGTCTACAAACTAACCAACTCCCATACCAAAAAAAAACTAAAACATACAATGTTGCTAACATACAAGCTTACCCACCTCCTTATTGGTGTGTTATTTCTTTATACAAACATAATGTTTACGGATAGAGGAAAAGAAAAGAAGGGAAAAGAAGGAGGAAATAAAGGGGGGAACAAAACATAAGGAATAGAATCAAGTCAGTAGACTAAGAGAACCAATCGAGCACTCTCTGAGACTTTTTGTTTAATTCGAATGTCCTTTCAGCTCTGATTTCTAGCTATCTTTTCAGACTGGTAAGTTTGTTCTCAGTTTGGATCAATTGCCCCTGGCTTGTTGTGAAGGGCAGTTCAGATCATCATTCTGTTCACAACTGCCTGTTCACCACTCAGATCTGGCCTGTGTCTGTCAGGCTTCCATTTTCCCCCTTTTGGTGTTGTTACCTTGAATCACCAGCAGGTGGTGTTATCCCTCACTCCAGAGGGTCTTTATCTCATGCTCTCCTGCCCCTAAGGGGAGGTAGATGTTGCCTCAAGGCACATGTGAGAAGACCCACAGCCTGGCAGGACTTCACAGTGGTAGTAGACCTCAGCAGATCTTGCTCGCAGGGGCTTCAAGGTCTGAAGTCGTGGATCGCCTCAGGTACAGGTGGTGCGATGTGTAATGGCTGCCTTGGTGGCGGCGGCTGCGGCTTGCCTCAGGTACTGATGGTTCGATGTGGAATGGCAGCAGTGGCAGCAGTGGCTCACCTCAGGCACAGGTGGTGTGATGTGTAATGGCTGCCTCAGAGTTGGTAGTGGTGGCGGCTGCAGCTCACCTCAGGCACTGGCGGTGTGATGTGGAATGGCCACTGGTTGAGGCAGCAGTGGTACAGCGGCAGCCATAGTTGCTGCCCAGACCGTGGTGATGCCTCAGTGAAGTCTACGGCCGAGCTCCATATGAAGAGCAGTCTGCCAATGATGGGAGCTGCAGCCTCCAGGGAGAGAACCAAAGTCTTTTTGTGTTCTCCTCGGTGGAGAGTCTCACAGACCAAGCTGCCTCATTGCCATCTTGCCAGAAGTCAAAAAACCTGAAATTTTCTATTCTCTTATTTTAACAAAGCATCTCCTCTCTTGATTTCCCAATTCCCTTAGACAGAAACTACAAATTACCAATCTGAAATCTTTGAGTTCACTCGTGACCTGCAAGCCCTCACAAGGAAATGCCCTCCCTCCTGGGACAAATAAATGAAATTATCACACGTATTGATTTATGGTTTCCTGTAACTTTTGCCTTTCATAAATGTATATAATCAAACCATTATTCAACCACAGTGGACACTCATTCTCAGGACCTTCTGACAATGGTTGTTCCTGCACTTAAGTCCTCAAGTTTGGTTCAAGAATAAGCTATCTTAGACATTTTACAGATTGACAGTACTGGGAAACTGCCAAGGGAAGTGAGGGGCACAGCTCATCAACAAAGGTAACTGCATAATGAACATTTGTATACCTAGCCCTGAATTGTACCCCAGTTCTTTAAGATTGAAAATTAAAAAATATATATTTTACAGAGTTTGTCATGTTTTTGTTATTACTAGTCCGTTGGGTAGAAAATATCTTATTATTTGGTATTGGCGGGGGCTGTCATAGGAACTGTAGAGTCCCCTTGATTGTACATAATCTTAGTGTGGTGAGTTTTTCAATTACCAGCTGTGGTGTTATTTTAGCTACCTATAGAGGTTCAAGGCATTTTGAATGGCTGGAGTGACTTGGATAGTGGTGTTAGTTGGAGTCTGGTATCAGACCTTCCCCTAAGATGAGGTATTATATCCAGTGTAATGGGCTCTGCCAGTTGACCTCCAGTCAGAAGATGGCACTTGTGGGAGACAGCCAGTTGCAATAATGTTTTGGCTTTTGGTTTGGCCTGTGTTGTCCCTCTAGATGTATCCCTCTGAACTAGATAGTGGGTGGGGATTTGATAATTACCCAAGATTTCTGTCTGTCTTGAGCATTGTAGGGAAGTATTGGGGAAAAGCACTCAAACTTCTCACTTTTGTGCTGGATTAGCTACCCTAGCAGGGATTGGGAAAGAATCTCCCAACCTCAGGATAATATTGCTGTGTTGTGTAGAGGCTGCACAGCAGAATTTCTATGGAGAATGAAAGTTTGGTATGGAAAATAGCCTCCCTCAATCCCCTGCCTCCCTCAATACCTGAGGTCAACTGCACTTCCATAGGAAGTTTGCTGAGGCTAAGTGCAGCTGACCTCAGGTATTCTCTCAGTAACCTGCAACAGCTAGGAACCAGCTGCTACAGCAGAATTTGCCCTCAGCCCATTCCCTCCCAGGCCAGCTAGAAAGCAGACTGCAGGAAGGGTTGAGTTGCCCGGTATGTAGCAGCTGGTGCTGCTTAGGTCTTTTTTTCTGCATCACTCCATGTGGGTTTCATCAGAGCATCTTTGTGGTAAAGCAGTTTACTATAAAGGATTGGAGGCACATGAGACACTGGGGGGCTTCTACGTAAATGGCAGGAGCCAGAACTCCTGAAATCTCCTCACCCACTTCTTGCTGTATCCAAAGACTGCCTGGGGTTTGTGCCATGGTCCAGGCAAGGCAGGCTAATTCCAACCTAAAGTGTTCATTTTTCCATTCTTTCTCTCTGTGCATATTGTTGCTTCTTTGGTGAATCATGGCAAATGCTGCTGATTCCACACCTCTCTTAGTTAGATGGATATTATAAACTCTACAGCATCAGGCAAATTGAGAACTAAAGGGAGGCCCAAATTTTACCTATATCATGATCACTTATATACCTAATCCTGAAGGGTACCCCACATCTATAAAACAAAAATAAATAAATAAACAACAAACAAACAAACAAACAAATCCCTAAAACAACCACAGAACTTACACCCATCTACTAGCAAAGAGTTATAGCTAAGAAGCTTTATAAATTAGAAACAGAACTCCAGAGAAACAGAACTAGCAGGTTATACATGCACACCCAAACACATATATAAGATACATATAATACAAATGTATGTGTATCTGTGATATAGATATAGATATATACATATTTATGTAAAGAAATTGAGTTATGCAATATGGGACTGGCAAGTCTGAAATCCAAAGGGCAAGCTCAATGTCTGGATATTGAGATGAGAATTGATGGTGTAGTCTTTATTCCAGATTTACTCAGAATGTTTTTACATGTTAAGTGGAAGCACAAAGGTCAATAAAATGATCTGAATCAGACTTTGGAGATGAAAACTGTGATGTCTCAGATAAAAAATACAAGTGGTAAGATTAACAGAAGATATGACAATTCTGAGAAAAGATGACAATTTGATGATATAACAGACACTGCAATATAAAAGAAAGCTGCAACAAATTAAAACACCAGAGAATAAAAGCTCAGAGATGACTTAAAGCAAAGTAGTAAGGATGTAATTTACATTCCTAAAGGAGATAAAATGGGGTGGAGCAACAGAAAACTATTTAATAAGGAATAACCAAATATTTTAAATTTATTGAAAACTTTACATTCACAGTTGAAAAGTTCAACAAACCTCTAATAAGAGAAATGTAAAATGAATTTTTTTTTGTTTTTTTGAGTTGACTGCTCCACTCTGTCGCCCAGACTGGAGTGCAGTCGCCTGCTGGACTCCGGCGATCCTTCCACCTAAGCCTTCTGAGTAGCCAGAATTACAGGAATTACCCAGCTGATTTTTTGATTTATTGTATAGATGAGGTCTCCCTGCCCAGGCCTGTCTCAAACCCGCAGGCTCAGGCAATCCACTCACCTCAGCCTCCCAAAGGCACGGGATTACAGGCTGAGCCACCGAGCCCGGCTTGTAAAATGAATTTTTAAAAACAAAAATAAATAAATTAAATAGTAAATCAAAACAAAACAAAATAAAAACAAATAAGTAAGAAATGGTCTTAAAAGCAGCTGGAGAAAAAAATGCATTTTATTCAGGGGAAAAGAGTGACAACAGATTCTTAAACAGAATAAATGCTGGCAGGGAGACATGGATTACCATCTTAAAAATACTGAAAGAAAAAATAAATCTTTTTTTTTTCTAACCCAGCGAAATGTCTTTAAAAATGAAAGCTTAATAAAAATATTTTGGATGTACAAATGATGACAGAATTATCAACAGACTCATAATATAAGAAATAAAGCAGAAGAAAAATAATCTCAGATAGATCTGGAATCTAGAAAAATTAGTAAAAAGACCTATACGTAGCAGTTATAGTGGTAAATGTTGAGTTTTTATCATTTAAATCTGTTTAGAACATAATTCACTGTATAAAGCAAAAAAATAACTTGTAATGAATGCAAAAGTAAAATGCTGACAATTATTATGCAAGAAAAAGTTGAAAGAAGAGAGATTGACATGTATTGTAGGTTCTTAAATCACAAGAGAAGTGGGGTAAAATTACCTGAATGTGGGCTTTGATGAGTTACAGATGATAAGATGGAAAAGATTTGTAGATAATAATCCAGATGAAACTAAATCAATACTCAATTTTTTAAAAGATAAAAGAAATGAAGGAACAAATAACAGATGAGACAGAGAAACTAAATGTCAAGATGTCATATCTAAACTATAACAATAGTCACATTCATTGGAAATGGTCTAAATACCATAATTAAAAGTTTTTCTCAGGTTGAATTTCAAAAGAAGGCCCATTATATGTTGCATTATAAAACCTACATTAAAGAAGATACAAAATCATGGTATAAGTTCAGGACAGTTTTCACATCATATTCCTGCATCCCAGTGAGCAGATGCTGATGCACAGCTCCAGAAATGTCCTTGGCCTCTCCCTCCTCCCCCAATGGCCTCTGATACTCAGATCCCAACATCAGAACTGGAGGAAAATGAGAAACACACACATTAAGTCCAAGTGCATGAGGAAGGTCCGGAGACTGGATTGGAAGGAGAGGGAAGGGGTGGTAACAAAGCACTGAAAGTCTTGTGATTAAAGCTTTAATGAAGGGGTTTCAGAGAATGTGCTTCAGACATGGAGACTCATGTCCTTCCTCTGCAAGAATCCCAGTACAAGGATTTCAAAGGTATATCTACTCTGGATGATAGGAACAAAAGCGCCCAGCTCAGGATAATCAAGAGACTCCCAGTTTCATCAAAAGGTAACAAGACTGGTGGAAAAAATCTCCCAGTCCGAGCTCTGAGAGGTGGGGATGAAACACAAATACTAGTGATATTGATGGCTCTGCTGATGGTGATGCTGGTTCACAACAAAGCTTAGAATCAGGAACAGTCAGGTCCCCACTGAGCATGCAGCTTCTCTAAGGTGGCATCAGTTTTGGTTCCTGAGTTTGCAGGAAGCCTGGGTCCCTATATGATGTGATGTATGTGTCTCTGGACCTTGACCCTTTGCAGAGGAACTGCATGTGGCTCTCTCTAATTACAACAGAAGCCAAGGACAAATGATGATATTTCAACCTGGGACACCTTTACAGGAATTGTTCCTGCCCTGCCTACCTGGATGCAACATGTGTGATCTCTCTGTGCTAGTCTGGACAAGGAAAAGTTGGTCACAACTCCACAAAGGAAAGCAGGACTCGTTGGTGGCCTCCCTCTCAGGTGAAAGGTTCTGTGAGGTCACCTGGAGAAAGGGAGCTCATGGGCTGTGTCATTTCCACTATTAAAGGGCAGTAGAGCTACTGTCAGGAGCAGCCAGGAGAGAGGCTGGGGCTTACCAGGTAGAGGCTAGGAGGGAAGCCAGCCTGGGGGTCAACTGGTGCCCAAGGCTCAGTCCTCAGATGGGAAGTTGGAACCGTTTTCTCCATTCTCTCAGGCTGCAGTGACAACGTCCTGAGGGTGAGACTCACACAATGTCACCCCAGGAGACAGACAGGGGCCCAGGAACATGGACAACCTTACCAGAAAAATGCAACTGGGGGAACCTAGGTCCAGGAATCAGTTTTGGCAGCTGCTGGGACTCACTGGGAGACACACCAAAGTTGAGGTACTCTAGGAGGGGAGCACAGTGTGAGAGATTGGTGCTCCAAGGCCCATGACCTTCACCCAGGTTGGCTGCCTGAGTTTCCTGCCCCTCTCAGGGTATCATCTCTTCCTGTCCAGAAGCTCCTGGGAGCTGAGTCCTCTGTCCTTGCACTTCAAGACATGCCCAACCCCTCCCCCTCTGCCTGTCCTTCCACCTCCTACAGACTCTGACCTCAGACTGTAGCTCCTGTGCTCAGATAAGTCTCAGGTAGGCAGGAGGTGGGACATTCAGGGCCCTGATCCCTGGAAGGAGCATCTGCAGCCTCCCCCCAGAGCTCACCCCTGTGCAGAGACCAAGTCCTTGGGACCCTAATGTAGGTTTCTCAGTAAAGTCTGGGATTTTGGTGCTTTTTGCCAGCTTACGCAAAACATTTATGAGGAAGAAATACAGAATGGAAGAGTTGAGGATGCAATTGCTAGAATACTGTGGGGTGGGAAATGTCATAGATGGAGGACATAGATGGCTATTGTGCTCAGTTGTGTCTCAGGGGGGAGAGGCAAGGATTTAGGGCTGTGGTCCCTGGATGAGGCATCCATAGCCTCCTTGAGGAGACTATTCAGAGGGAAATAGATTCTATGTACCTCAGATTACAGCTCTGACTACTGAGCTTTATTTGTGTCATGGACAGGATCTCTGTGACTGAGGGAAAATGAACCATTCACCCACCAGAGCTCACACCCTATTAAAAGATTGTGACCCTAGACTCTCACAGAGACACTGGACACAGAGTTAGTTTCTCAGTGAAGTGTGGGATTTTGGTGCTTTTTGCAAGTTTGCAAAAACACTGATGAGAAAATAAAAAACAGAAGAGCTGAGGAAAACAATTGCTAGTCTAATATGGAATAAGGGATGTCATGGAACAAGACCACATGTGAAATGAGACTAGACATGGTGATGAATCCACTAAAGTATGTGACTGTTCAACAAGCAATCTACAATATAGAAAATGATTAACCATAATCCTAAAGATGCAGAGCCATATTCTAATGAAATGACAAAAATGGAAACAAAAGTGAGTCTGGGGGATCCAAAGAGGAGATGAAGGAGGAGAAAGATGATGGGGCCGTGTTCCACCTGTGCTGAGTCAAGTTTCATCTCTTTTCTCTCAGAAAGGTCCAGCTCAACCTCATGACCAGGATCCTGGAGGGTCACCACCCTGCTGAGGCTGTCCCACAACACACCACAGGCTGGAGGTTGGAGCAGTGGCATGGTGTCAATCCCTAGGAAGGTGACTGTGATCACAGGCCTTGGGTACTATGGTAATTTTCTGACAGAGAAGCACATGGAGGAAGTTGGGGAAGCCACCCTTCTGCCTTAGTCTCCTTTGCTTTCCCCACATCTGGTTTGAGTGACATTCCTCCATGAGGAGCCCCAGAGGATGTACATTCACATAAACACCAAATACTAATTCCCCACAGGGCCTTGGGATTAAGTGAAACTTTGGGAGTCCAGCTGTGCTGTGGGCTCAGGAGACAGAGCTCAAAGTGTCTCACCATGGCCTGGGTCCCTCTCATGCTTACCCACCTCACTCTCTGTGCAGATGTTGCCCCAGACTTGACCCCCACAGGATCCCCAGCTGCTGTGTCCCCAAACCTTGGGCTCAACCCAGACACAGCCCCAGGGTGGGACTCCTGGAAAAGTGTCCTTCATTCTAGCTACCTATTCTTCCTTGCAGGCTCTGTGTCCTCCTGTGAGCTAACACAGCTGCCCTCGGTGTCATTGTTCCCAGGATAGATAGCCACGATCCCTTGCTTTGAACATATACTGGCAAAAATGTACTGCTTTCCAGGTACCAGCAGAAACTAGGCCAGACCTCTATGTTGGTGGTACATAAAATTGCGAGCCACCTCAGGGATCCCTGAGTGATTCTCTGGGCCCAGCTTGAGGACAATGATCACCCTAATCACTAGCAGGGCCCAGGCCAAGGAAGAAGCTGACTATCACTATCTGTCTGGGGATGGCACAGCTTCTCACAGTGACACAGGCAGATGGAGAAGGGAAAAACAAACCCTTTCCCCAAGGCTTGCGTTTGAGACACAAACCCTGTGTCACTCTCTTCTTCCAGTCCTAGAAGGACTGTGGACAAAGCCTTGAGCAGGGCCGGCCCAGTTCACCTGAATCTGAGATCTCCAAGCTTCTCTTCCCTCTAGCCCTCCATGAAGGTTCTGCAGAGAAAATTCACGAGCAGGTTTGAGGCTGGAATCAGCCTGTTTTGTATATCCTTGGCTGGGGTGTAAGTTCTGGATGGAGGGTCTAAGTGGAAGGTGGAATGACAGAGGCAGACATCCATGCAGGCAAAAAAGGCCCAGTTTATTGGGGAACATGTTACAACCATGGCATTCCATGAGGATGGGACCACTGTGGCCTTTTATTTGCTATGAAATAAGTGGTTTGATAAGAGACTCCTTATGAAATACATTTTAAAGATAGGTGAGGCATTTTGAAGTCCAAGAACATGTTTTGGCAGAAACTTTGCAGTCAATGAAAGCAAATCCTTATCTAAAACAAGTGTCTATTAAAATAAGAGCAAATAACTCTCCGTGCCTTGATGGAAGACATCTAACAAAATTAATCTCAACCAGGCACATAACTATTTTCTGCAAAAAAAAGGTATCATAAATGACCTCAGTGCTGCTCTCTGCAGTTGGCAGATGGTCACTCACAGTGGCTACAGCCAGGTCAGCTCTAGTGAGTGGAAATTCACACTGATGAGCTCATGGCTAGCCTACATCCCTGCCACCGTGGGCACTTTGGCATAGAACCCATTGGGAATGACAGCTATGGTTGGATAAGGAGGTTGTCTGGTATCCACAGAGCAAGTCATCCTACCCACCTGATTATTAAAATGACTTTCTTCTCAGGTTAGACTCTGCTAAATAATTGTATAGGAGACAGATTTCTTCATATTCTTTGCATTGGGGAGACCTCTTCACATCTGTTTTATCCAGGCATTTCACATTAACCCTTTAATTGAGTCTCTCCCAAGTCCCTGATCATTCAGTCAAACTATGAGTCACAGCCCATGAAGGAGGAACCTTTTCCCATCTCTCTTGTCATGGAACATTGACTGGGTACACTGTTCAAAGTTCTGCCACTCTAGAGAAATATTCTTCCACCACTGTTGTCCAGAGATGTCCCAGAGGCAGAGGAGGAACTAGTACTGTCCAGCACTGGGTTGTCTGCATGTCCCACAGAGACTTCTGTGAATCAAATCTGAGTGTTTTCTCCTTAGTCAGCTGGTCCCAGGAGTTCCTCAGGGTACCCAGGCTGTGAGTTGAGAGAGAAGGTTATGGGGCAGGGGTTGAGTCATATCTATTTGGTCATCTTTTCATGCTACTGACTTATGCACCCTGATCTGGTCCCTCAGATCTCAGATACCTTCCTTCCATGTGAGGTTAGAACCACTGATAACACCCTCCCCCCTGGGGCTGATGGGTCAGGTCACACCCAGCTCATAGTCAGCTTAGGTCCAATGGTGAGTCCCAAGGTCCCACACATAGCCTCATCAGTCTTTCTCAGACAGAGCATTCTGTTCATACAGAAAAATAAGGAGGGAGAGGCTGCTCATCTGCTTTAGAACTAGGGACACTATGATCAAATAGACCATACCCATGATCTCATAAGATTATTCTGATTCCTTCCTCAGCTCAGCTATGCATTATGGTAACCAACCCACATGACTTTGACTGTAAAGTATCACAACTTGGCCCCTGCCAACACTGGGATCACTTCAGTCACAGTCTTTGAACACAGTTCAAGATTCAGAACTACTACGAGAAATCCATTTTATATTGAGAAATCCTAAAAATTATTATTTCAATTGTGGAAATTTTGTGCATCAAAATGTGAACATAAAATATATTTAAGAGAGAGGGGAAGGTCTTTTATCAAACAACCAAGTAAATTTCTCATTATGAGGATTAAATTAAACCACGATATAGGGCCTATTTGGTAGATCATACAGAGAAAGACATTCACCTGCTGGTCTCTGGATTTTCATAGGCAGTGGAAACAGGCCACTTCTTGGCCCAAATACCCTGAAACAGTCCCTAGAAGTGACAACTCAGCTCAGCCCCTGAGACTCTAGGATCCCATGGCAAGCTGTTATTCTGAACAAAATAAAGCGGAGTGGGTGGACACTGAGGAATCCATCCAGATCCCTCTTCAGGATAACCCATGCAGCATGGTAGAGAATCTTTGACATCTCACCGGCCATGCCAAAGAATGAAGGTGGACCCTGCCTCTCACCATGTGTAAGAATCCACTTCATGGCTCAAACACCTAAGTGTAACAGCAAAAACTACAAAATTTTTAGAACAGTCCCAGGAGTAAACCTTAAAGAAGAATTATTAGGGCAGGAATTCTGGATGTGATATGAAAGCACTAGCAGAACAATTTAAAAAATAGAAATTCTTTAAATGAAACTTTTATTCTTCAATAGACACCACAAAGAAGGCGAAAAGACAGCCTACAGAATGGAAGAAAATGTTCGGCAGTCATATATCTAACAAGGGACTTATATCTACTAAGTAAAGGAACTAATTTTATTTATTTATTTATTTATTTATTTATTTATTTATTTATTTATTTATTTATTTATGAGCCAGGGACTCACTCACTGTTGAACAGGTTGGAGTGCAGTGGCACGATTGTGGCTCACTGTAGACTGAACTCTCTGGGCTCAGGCCACCATTCAGTCTTAACCTCCTTAGAAGCTAGAACTACAGGGACACACCATGACACCTGGCTGATCTGAACATTTTTTTTGTAGTCACGACGTCTTACTATATTGCTCTGGCTAGTCTTGAACTCCTCTGATCAAGCAATTCTCTCGCCTCAGCCTCCTAAAGGTGTGGAAATGCAGGTGTGAGCTACAGTGTCTAGTTCATAAAGAATTATTATTACTTAATAACAAAGAGGTCATTTTAAAATGAGAAAGACTGCTGAATAGACCTTCCTCCCAGGAAGATAAGCACATGGCCAACAAGCAAGTGAGAGTGCTGATCATCAGTCTTCAGGGAAACGCAAATCAAAACCTCTTTGACATACCGCTTCACAGCCACTAGGGGGCCTAGAATAAAAAAGTCAAGAACCACAAGTGTGGATGATGATGGGGAGAATTGGACCCTCATACACCATTTATGAGGATGTACAGTGAGATAGCTGCTTTAGAAAATGGCCTGGCTATTCCTTAAATGATTAAACATAGAGACTCTTATTCAAAAACAAACAAACAAACAAACAATCCAAACAACAGCAAAACTTGAAAAGGTCACTCTAGTTGCTTCCAATCTAAACTATTTTGGTTTTGGGTTTTCTGATCAGCCTGGCCTGGTGCAGGGAGACTCACAGAACAAGTACATGAATATGAAATAGTAGCTTTCCTCCAAGCACTAAAATGGTGGAATAAACCCAAGCATCCGTTAATGGATGGCCTTGTTCCCAGTCCCTGACCCACCCATGTCAAGGCAACAAGATGCCCCTGAAGGCATCTGGAAGAACTGACAGAGAAAAGCTTCTCCATCACAATCCAAAAATTTTTCATAAGGATTTTCTCACATGCCCTCCCCTAGTCTAGGCTTGTCCCAGTGAAATTGGAAGGGATTATTCTTATGCTTTTCTCTCTTCTTCCTCAGTTTACCTTGGGATTATCACTCCTTCTCTCAGCACCTTCCCTTCTGTTAAGTGAACTTCCTGAGTTTTGTGCTCCTGGATCATAAAAGCCTAGAATTTCAGAGAAAACAGTGCTTGGTCACACATATGGGACCCAGACAGCTGATCCAGAACCAGAGACACAGGAGGCATCATGGGCTGCCACAGGGCTGCATGGTGGGCACAGAGAGAAGAGAAGGACCAGTGTTGACTCTCCTGAGAATCTTCACCCCCAGGTGAACTATGGAGTTGGAAGAGGCTGAGCTGGATCCACCTGAGTCTCACTTAGTCCTGCCTCAGCAGGCAGGCAACAAGATGTGCTAAGCAGCTACCACAGTGTATGATTTATTACCCAGAAATTCCCCTTACCACACCTGACTGCACATCTCTCCTACCATCAAATTCTTCAGCTTCAAGAAAATGTTACATGGTCCTGAATTGGTTTTGAATCTTAGACACATATACCAGTCTCTTCCCCAATGTACTGTGACTCAGTCCTTCCACTATACTTCCTGAGACTTAAGAGTTCATCCTGTCCTGAGAGAGTTCCAGAGACTCCTCTTCAGGATGGTCACTAGACTTGCATTATAAAATGGTCTGTCTGCCATTCTCTGTCTAAATATTTGTTAATTACCTGTAAGCTCTTCCATCTGTAGGTTTATTTTAGTATCTTTATCATTATTAATTGATTTTATTTGTATTAATTATTTCTCTAAGTGATCAGGAATGATTCTTCAGTGAAATCACACAATAACATGCATAAACAAAGAACTTATTTTTCTCCTCACAAAATAAGTCTGACATATGATGATTGTTGTTTTCTAGATACTCCTCATTTCCCAGAAGAAACCAGGATATTTAAAAGTCTCTGTTGCCAGGCTCAGTGGCTCGGCCTGTAATCCCGCGCCTTTGGGAGGCTGAAGTGAGTGAATTGCCTGAGCCCGCGGGTTCGAGACCCGCCTGGGCAGCGAGACCTCA
>NW_007251130.1:38011-75486 GCF_000164805.1 Carlito syrichta | reverse complement strand
CAGGTCGAGGCTGCAGTGGCCAAGAGCAGCCACTGCACTCCAGTCTGGGCGACAGAGTGAGACTCCAACTCCAAAAAAAAGAAAAAGAAAAAAGAAAAAGAAAAGAAAAACAAAACAAAACAAACTCTCTGTTACATTATCCCAATGATATTGGATTAGCTTTCATCCTTGTTGATCTAAGATCTCAGGATAGCTGCTTCAGCTCCAGCCATCACAACTGTATTCAAGAAGAAGGATGCAGCACACATCCAATCTTTTTCCTTTTTTCCACAAAAAGAAAATTTCGCTGAGAAGATCTTCAGCCAACTGACACTTGTGTCCCATGAACAAGCTCTGGGCCACACGGTTAGTCCTGCTTGAGAGGGACCTGGGAAAATAAGTATCAGATTTTTGAAATAGAAGACACAGCACTGGGATATGGTGGTGAAGATCCAGTTACCTATTGCACTGCCTGACCAAAGGATGGGAAAACTTTGAGGGCATGACTATGTCATGTTCACACTGAATTCCCAGGAGGAAATAAAGGCAAAACCAGAGTGAGTCTGAATAAGTATTAACTGGCTGGATGTTCCTGTCTCCGTTTAGTGCAGTAGCAACTGACATATGTTGGCCTTACACCCACAGCCAGCATCAGTGACACGCAATTCCTTAGCTCCATGATCCTCTGTTCCAAATCCTGGTCATCCTCACGATCAACCATCCAGAGACAGGTGCAGGGTTGCCTCACATTGGCTCTGCCCTTTTGCTTCCAATTGAGTGTGCTCATATTTTCATGGGAACTGAGCCCTTCATGTGTGGCTGTGTGGCAGGCAGGGGTCACACAGAAAAAAGGGGTTCCTCCTCTGGGGCCAGAAATCCTTGAATCAGGGAACCAGGGAGTTGAGCTGCAGGTTTTGAATTCACCCCTGGACCACGGAGACCCCTGAGCCTCCTGCAGCCAGTGCGAAAAGGCCACCAGGGGCAACAGAGAGCCACCTGGCAAAGCCTCTAAGGGCTGGGATAGGCCTGGGCCTCAGGAGGATACTGACATGCTGGGAGGATCAGTGACCACGACCTGAGGCCTGGAGAAAAAAGCGTTCTTTTTTTCTAGAGCATCATCTTTGGTGCTGATAGACAAATTCCCTTTCCATGTCATCTCCAATGTAGCTTTGGTAGAATTTTCCTGTTTGTCTGCCACATGTTCAAGCACTTCACTTGCCACTTGCTAAGCCATTGGTGCTAAAACTCAGTCAATGTCAGACATTTCTTCAAGATAGAATCTGTAACCTGCCCTGGTTGCATACTGAGTACATTGAAGGACAGAATCTACACTCTGCAGAATGAGCTCAAATCAAGGAAAGATCATTTTCACACCTTTTAGGGCATTTAAAATATTATGTGTGCATTTTGCAGGGGATAAATTTTTTCTGACTCTACAGCTTTCTTGATCTGGGGCAGAACCCACACATGGCAAAGCCTATTGACGTCACCTGTAGAATGGCATCAAAAAAATGCAAACAGACCCACCTCTGAGTTGGCATTTCTAGGTCAGCTCAGGTATAGGTGAGGTTATAGTGTGAGGTAAAAGTGTCCACACAAACTGTAAAATGAGCAGATGAAAGATAATCCATGGGCCTAGATGAGTCTGCATGGCTGCCCCTCCTCTCCTTGGGTCCCTTGGGACTGAGCCCTTCTCTGGAAACCACAAAGCTCCTTCAGCAGCAGCCCCTAGGTCAGGCTGATTTGCATCCCAGGCAGCTTTCTTGAGCCAGGGGATAAGAGAGGCTGGGGGGACCTGTTCAGCCTGGGACACAGGAAGCAGAAACAGGTGAACATCCCTCTCCTCCTTGGCCTCCTGGCTCACTACACAGGTACTATCAAAGGGTTCCACCCACCTGGCCAGTTCTGGGGTTCAGGGACAAAATTGGCCCTGATTCTGATCTCAACAGGGTCCTGCCTGTGATGGGCAGGATGCTCATGAACCAGCTGCCGGAAGAGAGAATGCTGGGGCTGATATTCCCCCACTTGGTACTCACTGGATTTGGGAACCTGAGGGACTGCACACGCTAGGAGAGAGCAGCTGTGTTCTAGTTTGTTCAAAGGCCCCATAACCAGTAATCTGTGAGTCACTGAGGCTGAGGTTCACTGAAGGGGATTTTCCTAGGGAATCCATGCAGATCATCCAAACCATTATTGGGTGGGGGAGTTCATCCACAGAAAGAGGCAAGTTATCTCCTGGGGAAGATCCCTTATCCCCTACCTCCCTTTTTTTCTCCCTGCAGGCACCGTGGCCTTCTATGTAGTAACTCAGCCATCTTCAGTATCAGTGGCCTTGCGACAGATGGCCAGGATCACCTGCTCTAGAGATAAATTGGGAAATAAATATGCCTACTGGTACCAGCAGAGACCAGGTCAGGCCCCTGTGCTGGTCATCTACAGTGATAGAGACCGGCCCTCAGGGATCCCTGAGAGATTCTCTGGCTCCAACTCGGGAAATACGGCTACCCTGACTATCAGTAGAGCCCAAGCCAGGGATGAGGCTGACAATTACTGTGCCACCTCTGATGGTAGTGAAACCAACTTTCATTAACCCAAGTGACACAGACATGTGGGGAAGTGGGACAAGAACCTCCCCACCCCAGCCTGGTCTCACTCTCACACCCTCTGGGCAATGAGATTGACCTTGGTCTCAGCTCACTCTGAAGGTTTCTCCTATAGCCAAAGCAACAGGAAAAGCATGCCAGGTTCCCATTTGAATCTTAAATCCACATATCTTGTGACTATAATCAAGGTCCCTGAAGAGATCAATGCACAGGACCAAGGGGTGGGAGATGAGACCTTGGTTCCTGCACTAGGGACAGCCTTTTCCTTCCATTTCCACACAAAGTGTTACTGAAGGTCCTGTCCTCTAAACTTCTGTCTCTGAGAACTCAGTCGTGAGAAGAAGGATTGGAGACTAGCAGGATTGTTTCCTCAGGATAAGAAGTCCAGATCTGGACAGACCAGCTGTCAATGTCTGAGGACAAGAGTTATTCTTCTGCATGTGAGAAGCCATGTCCATGCAGCTCCTAGGTGTGACCAGGGACAGACCCCATCTGGGTTTCATACGAGAGTAGACATGTCCATGCACATCCTATGCCTAGAAGAATTACACCCAGTGAGGCACAAACATAAGCTCTGGCTTATCATCCAAAAAATAAATTTCATTCCTTATTTTTAGTTTCAACAATAACACTTTTTAGGCCAACTCAGGAATATGAAAGATGAAGAAACCAGCACATGTGTAGGACCATGGGCCTCATGAGGTAATTCTTAACCCCTGTGTATATCCCTTCTTAAGAAAATCTCTCTATAAAATGCAGAATAAAACTGTGCCTTAGGCTGCATTTCTCAGGTATTTATGATTTATGGCTTAAAAACTTTATTTTTATATTTCTTGAATAATTTTTAAATGTCTGGAGTAGAATTTTCCAGAAAGGAAAATTGGAGCTTTCTTTAGATAGGAGAACTTCATTTTGGCATAAAAACAGATGTCTTATTTTCAGGGAAGGGAGTCACAAAGGAAAAAAAAATATTGTCATTCAATGCCCAAAATAGAATTGACAAATTTGGTTCTTGGACATACAATTTACATATCCTAGTAATGGGAACTTGACCTGCAGATACATGGTAGTTTATGCAACAGATCCACAAGATTTAAGTGATAATTCAAGGATCATTGCAGAGATAAAGACTGAAAAGTAGGTCTGGTTTCTTCTCATCTAAGAGTTTTAATTCTTGGGGTTTCTGATTAGCCCATATAGGGCAGAGAGTTGGCTGTCCTCCCAGGGGCTAACCCACTCCCTGTTGAGTCCAGCAGTCCACCCCATGGCAACTGAAAGAAACATGGGGAGAGGTTTTTCCAGCAGGGCCTCTGAAATTTGGCTGAGGATTTTCCCAGAGGTCATCCCCTAGTCCAGGATGGTCTCAATGCACACTTAGGAGGCTGTTATTTTGGGTCTAAGAACTCTCCTGGTTCCCATTTTCTCTCTTCCTTCCCGAATGACCTTGACATTGTCGCTATCTCTCTAAAATCCTTCCCTTCTTGTCAAGTGCACTTTTTAAGTTCTGTGCTCATGGACCACAGAACCCTAGAATTTCCAAGAAAGCAGTGCTGGCAGCCCCCATGGGACCAGAGGCACAGGCAGCATTGTGGGTCCCCACAAGGCTTCTAGGTGGACACAGGGTGGGGGGAGGACTGCGTACTTGCTCCCCCAAGAGTCTTCAGTTGCAGGTGAACTAGAAAGGGGAAAGGTGGTGGGCAGGATACACCTGGTTTTACCTGTCTCTGCCCTGAAGCACCATCCTGGAGATCTCTATATGTGATCCGCTGCTATAAAGAACATGAAAATTGCCCTGAAATTCCTTTTTATCACATCTGACTACATGTCACCAGGGCCCTCAATATTCTTCATTAATTTAAATAACACGGTGGACGAGTCGAGTGTGAATTCCAGACCTACTTCAGGTTGCCACTGTCCCTCAGGTCCTCCCACTCATGACCCCTCCCCACATTCCTTCTCTCTGTCCATAGAGGGGTTCCAGAGTTACTTCTCCATGGTGGAATCCCCTGGGATATCATTACCATGAACTACCTTCCTTGAGCTGTCCACATTATTTATTAAGTATCTGCATAGCATTTACCACTGTAGAGTTCCGTCCTTATCATTAGTGTTAAGTGATTTACTTGTGTTAATTATTTTCTTAATTGATCAGATTTTTTTTTAACTGCATAATTCACAAATAAATCTAGGGCACAAACGGTCAGCAGTAAAAGCAAATTAAAGGTAAGACACTTATGGTTTCCTAGAGACTCCCCAATAAATGAAGGCTCCTGGATCTTCCTAACTCTCTGTTTTACCATCTCTATCATGTTGACTTTGTTTTCATTCTTGTTGACATAAGACTTAAGGAAGGTGAATGCTGCTCCAGCCATCACGTCCACATTCAGGAGGAAAAATGCAGCACACATATAATCTGATTCTAGTCTTCACAAGATGAGAAGTTCCCTGAGAACAATCTCAACTGATGGACACTTATCCCATTGGCTAGCGCTGGGTCATAGGGTTAATCCTGTGAGAGGGACCTGGGAAAGGCAGGCACCTGTCTTTTATATTACCTTGGAAAACAATTCTAAGGTGGGAGGTGGTGAAATTGTGTGCTCTTCTGCCAAACCAGTGTGTCTACTGCACACCAGATGCACATGATGAGAAGCTGACTTCATGCAGGGTGTGTCTTGTTCAGGCTGAATTCCTAAGACTAGATGTGGGCAAAACCAGAAGATATCAGATCAAAGTTTGTTGGGTGGATGGATTCTTGTGTCTGTTTGGTTCAGTGGCCACCACCAGTTTACTGACCCTGCATTCACACCCAGCATCAGTAACAGCAAGTCCCTGAGTCTGTGGCAACCAGTTCCAAGCCATTTTGCCACCGCCATGTCCTCTATCTCGGAGACAGGTACAGGGAGGCCTCAGGTGGATCCTGTCTGCTTTCCCACTGGCAACTGAGCTACCCGAGCCTGGTCATGCGGCAGGGAGGGGCATGGATCTGGGAATCAGGACCTAACAAGCAGATTCTGAATCCACACCTGGACAAAGGAGGCTCCTGAGCCTCCAGCAGCCAATATGGAGCAGCCACCAGGAACTGTAGAGTCACCTGGGAGAGGCACCTGGGGATGGTGTGGGCCTGGAGTTCAGGGAGATGCTAATATGCAGGAAAAGTCAGTGTCCATATCCTGAGACCTGGAAGGAAAGAAGTATTTCTCTTCCTGCTGCATAATCGTTGACACTAATGCACAAATTCTGCTCCTTGTCTCACACATCAGGCTGCAGCATAGTCCCCGTATTTCCCCAGGAGAGGTATAGGTACTTCATTTCTTCTTTACCCACAGATTCCAGGAGGCTAAACCTCTGGACCGCCAATTATTTCTCAAGTCCTGGATCTGTAGTTGAACTTTAGGACACACAGAGGATACGAAGACACAAAGTCAGCACTTGCTTGAGAAGTCACACAAAAGGCAAAACCTGTTAGCAACTCAGAGGCTCCTTAAATGCTCCATGTATACATCAAAAGGAGGAATCTGGACTGGGCTGTCCATCAAAGGGAGGAATCTGGACTGGACAACTCAGAGACTCCTTAAATGGTCCATGTATACATAAAAAGGAGAAATCTGGGCTGGAGTTGTGATCTGGGGAAGGACCTTGCACCTGTGATAGCCTTGTGTTCTTACCTGTAGAATAAAGTCATGATGTACACAGACCCACCTCTGAACTCTGCATGACCTTGTGAGCTCAGAGTAAGGTCAGAACACAGTGTAGGGTCTAGGTATGAACCCAGACAATAATATTAGCAGTGAAGGAGAACCTATGGGCTGAGGGTGGGTCTGCAAGCCCCCTTTTCTCCTCTGGTTCTTTGAGACTGACCCTTGTCTGGAAACCACAAATCTCCAGCAGCAGCCCCTGACTCTGGCTGATCTGCACCCTGGACAGCTCTCCCAGGCCAGGGGATAAAAAAGGCCTGGGGAAACTCTGCCCAGTCTGGGTCTTGGGAAGCAGCATCTGGAATACCTTCACAATGGCCTTAATCCCTCTTCTCCTTGGCCTCTTTGCTCACTCTATAGGTGCTGTTCCAGGGTCCCACCAACCTTCTCAGGCCCAAGGTGTTGGGATAAGCATGCCCCTGAGACTGACCTCAACAGGGGTCTGCCTGGGTGAGCAGGATGCTTATGAACCTGCCACAGGACGAGGGGCTGTTGGGGCTAAACCTCCCTACCACAAAGGGTGTCCTGAAGGTCCTTTCATCACTTGATTGGTTCCAGGGAAGGCAGGTGCAAAGGAATTTTGGAAATTAGATATCCAACTCCAAGTATTTTCTTATTAATTTGTATTCTGTCTGACTTCATTTTCTCCTGCCAGCTGACTCAGCCACCCTCTGTGTCAGTGTCTTTGAGACAGAGAGCCAGGATCATCTGTGCATGAAACAATACTGGAAGTAAGAATGCTCACTGGTGCCATCAGAAGCCATTTCAGGTCTCTGTGTTGCACATCTACAGAGATTAAAGGCTGTAATCAAGTATACCTGAGAAATTTTCTGCCTCCAAGTTGGGAACATAACCACCTTGACCAAAAGTGGGGCCCAAGCTGGGGAAACGACTGACTATTACTGTCAGGTGTGGTATAGCAACAAGACTCACAGTGACACACACAGAAAAGGATGCAAGACACAAACCTTTTCTCCATCTATGTCACCATTGTCCTCTATCCTAAGGAGTACTGTGGGCAAATTAATGAACAAGTCTTGCTCAGTTCACCTGGATCTGAAACCCCCAGGCTGCCTTTTCACCCCACCCTCCAGGCAGGCTCTACAGAGGATAGGTCAGAGGTAGAGTAGAACTGGCAAAACCAGGTTTTCCTGGGATTGTCTGGACTTGGTGTGACTTTGCTTATGATGACATGAATAAAAGGATACTCATAAGGAGAAAGCCGGTGAGTAGTCATGGTCTCAGGATTTCCTTGTTTGTAGTGACTGAATGAATTTAAGGCAGTTATACTACTCTGTGGCCCCTATGAACTGCTACATTCAACTGAAACCCTCTGGTCTTAGCTCATGGAATTCTGATGTTGT
Organism: Carlito syrichta; assembly: GCF_000164805.1. Taxonomy (NCBI): domain Eukaryota; kingdom Metazoa; phylum Chordata; class Mammalia; order Primates; family Tarsiidae; genus Carlito; species Carlito syrichta. The sequence goes on along the minus strand of NW_007251130.1, from coordinate 67,845 downwards.
GAATAGGAAGACCATCATGGCAGGCACTGTGATATCCATGAGGTACGCTGTTCAGGGCTAACTCCTCCATCCACACAAGGCTGGTGTGGGCCCCTGGCATCTCACAAGTGTTATGAACTAGTAAATGCCACTGAGTGCAGAAAACAGTATCCCTTAAGGTTGTGCCCCTTTCAGAGTATGGTTCAGGTCAATGACTGAGGACAAGATTCCAAATTCATGCCTCAATTTAGGAACATCTTAAAGGGCCTCCTGGCTGAGCACCTAACTGCAGCACTATTTCAGTCTTGCCTCCAACACTTCTTTCCTGAGAAAATTTTCCTGAACTCTACTGCATTGAATTCTCCATCTTGGTAGGATTCCAAATAATTCAAAAATTAAAAAAAAGAAAACCACAACAAAAAAATTCCACATAATTCAAAAATTTTAAAAACAAACAAGTAAAAATAGTCTCGAGAGCAGTGTAATTGAAGGGCAGAGTGCTATGAAGAGAGATATTTCTGATGTCTGCAAATACTTATAAGTGCTGATGACCACCTGTGTTGGAGGAAATTCCCTCTGGCAGAGAAAATAATCATCAAGAGAAACTTGAGTGTACTCCAGAGTACACACACACACACACACAAAGACACATCAGAATAGTGTTGTCCCTCCAGTCACAAAGGAAAGGCCCAAGTTGAGGGGCATGAAATTCATGAGTGAGAAGAACTTAGCTCAGTATTGGGGAAAATGTGTCCTATATAAAATCCTGCTCTGGTCTCAAACAAGAAAGTGTAAATGCAAGTTGAGAAAGATTCTAAATATCTTCAAGTAACTTTACTAAATTCAAAAATAAAACACAAAAATAGAGATAAATTAAACAAGATTCTCAACTCAACAAGAAAAAATTCACAATGTCAGGCATCCTATCAAAATCTCCTAACAGGAAGCAAGAAAGAATGTCTGATAAAAAACACAAATTTTTGAGTTGGAGTCTCACTCTCTCACCCAGACTGGAATACAGTGGCCTCTCCCAGCCACTACAACCTCAACCTGCTGGGCTCCAGTGATCCTTTCGCCTCAGCCTTCCAAGTAGCTGGAACTACAGGCACGCACTGCCACGCCAGGCTAATTTTTTGATGTTGTTGTAGAGATGAGGTCTCACCAAGTTGCCCAGGCAGGTCTTGAACCCACGGGCTCAGGCAATCCACTCATCTCAGCCTCCCAAAGCACTGGGATTACAGGCTGAGCCACTGAGCCCGGCTCAAGCACAAAAATTAATCAGCTCAAAGTGGCCTGAAATTGAGCAGATGTGTAGACAAGGGTATCAAAGTAATTATTAAAACCATATTTCACTTTTTCACGTGGATGGAGAATTCAGTGAACATGGAAGAATAACAACAACAAAAAGACAAATTAAACTTCTACAGATGCCCACTAAAATGTCTATGATAAGCATAATACTATAAGAAAGGGTTTGGCAGTCACTGGAAATCGCCAGGGGAGGCAGGAAGGCACATAACATTAATAGGGAACATGATCTCAAATCAGGTAAAGTGGGAACCAAAGGTAGGCCCAAATTTTATCTGTATCACGGCCATTTATACACCTAATCCTGAATTGTACCCCACATCCTTAAAAAACTTTATTTAAAGATAAGCAAATAAACAAAAAATAATAAATAAATAAATAAGTAACCACATTGAATGAGAGTGATTGAAAGCATCCCTGGGTTTTACGGTATCATCAAGCCTCCCTATTAGTATAACTGAAGGCACTGCAGGAGACAAGTTTAGGTATGTGAAAAGGTGAGTAGGATTTAGGCAGATATTGGGTGAGGATAGGTTTCAGTGCAGGAGAAAAACACAAAGAGTTTCAAACATAGAAAAGAACATAATATGAGTGAAAAATAAGGAAAGTTCAGACTAAATGGGGCTGAGTGAGAACAAGAAAAATGACATGAATCAACTATTTTTTTTTTACTTTTGTTTTTAGAATTGAGGTCTCACTCTGTCATCCAGGTAGAAATCCATTGGTGTTGTTATAGCTCACTAGAGCCTTGAACTCCCAAATTCAAGCTATCATTTTTTTCTCTGCCTCCCAAGCAGCTTGGACTATAGGCATGCACCACCACATATGGTTAATTTTTTTTCTATTTTTTGCAGTAGAAATGGGATCTTGCTATGTTGCCCAGCAGCAAACTCTTATCCTTAAGTGATTCTACTACTTCAGCCTCCCAAAGAGGTGGAATTAAAGGCCTGAGTCACTATGCCCAATCTAGAATTATCTATTTTTATCAAGACATCACACTGGGATACTGTCCCCTCCCCAACACAACACTCATGTGAACTGTAAAAATGTCTATTCTTAAATAATTTATTATTATTATTTATTTATTTATTTATTTTTGAGTTGGAGTCTCACTCTGTTGCCCAGACTGGAGTGCAGTGGCCGCTTCCAGCCACCGCAGCCTCGACCTGCTGGGCACCGGCGATCCTTCCGCCTCAGCCTTCTTGTAGCTGGAACTACAGGCACGCGCTACCACGCCCAGCTCATTTTTGATTTACAGTAGAGATGAGGTCTTGCTTGTGTCATCAGAATTAAGTTCAATTTAATGAGAGCAGGACAGTTAAGCACCAGACCCAGGTGGCTTATGAAAAACATGGGAGAGATAAGGGCTTGCTGTCAATGGAAGAGGAAATGAGACTTACCATTCTGGGTTAAATTAGTGCTTCTGAAATTTCAGTGAGTTCACAAATCCCAGAAGGGGGTCTTGTTGAGCTACAGATGCAGTCTCAGCCGGTCTGGTTGGTGTTCAAGATTCTCCCTGTCTAACATCTCCCAGATGAGTCTTATGATGCTGGTCTTCCAAAGACAACTCCAATTCATCTTCCTCACTCAAGAACTGGTGAGACTCACTAACGGAAGGTGCCTTCTGAGAAGCACAGGTGACCTTCTCTCCCTTCTACCTTGGTGTCTTAGCCCATTTTGCATTGGTATCAAAATATCTGAGATTGGATAGTGTATAAAGAAGGCAATTTTATTTAGCTCATGATTCTGATGACCAGAAACTCCAAGACTGGGCATCTGCATCTATTGAGGATCCCAGGATGCTTTCTCACATGGGAGAAGAATAAGGGGAGTAAGTGTGCAGAGATCATATGGCAAGAAGCAAGTCAAAGATGGAAGGTGCCAGACTCTTTCCAACAATCAGCTCTGGTGGGAATTCATAGATTAAGAAATCACTTGCCACAAGGTAGAGTATTAATCTGCACACAAGAGATTCAACCCCATGACCCAAACTCCTCTCATTAGGTCCCATGTTAACATTGGGAATTAATTTCAACATGAGATATGGAGGAACCAACATGTAATCCATAGCAGCTTAAATCTCCCATAGCACCAAGACATAGTATGCATAATCTGTTTGATCTGCAGGTGAAGACGAATCCCTTTTTGGCTGAGGATGGGTCTTCAGGGTCACCCTTCCCCTCCTTGGCTACCTTGGGGCTAACCCTTTCCTGGAAACCTAAAAGCTCCTCCAGTAGTGGCCCCTGACTCAGGCTGATTTGTATTCTGGGCAACTCTCTCCAGCCAGGGGATTTGAGAGTCTTGGGAGGATCCCACACAGCCTGAGACACAGGGAGCACATTGAGGTTGTCTCTACCATGGCCTGGTCCCTTATCCTCCCTGGCCTCTTGGCTCACTGCACAGGTATTTCCCAAAGGTCCCATCACCCAACCGGCCTCAGGGCTCGGAGACGAGCCTGGCCTTGGTTCTGAGCTCAGCAGGACCTTGACAGTGATGGGCAGGATGCTCATGAACCTGCTGCAGAAGGAAGGTCTGCTGGGGCTGAAATCCCCCACCCACACACAAATGGTATCCTGTGCTGAGGGGTACCCTAAGAAACCCTTCATCCCTGAAGATTGTCCAGGCCAATCAGGCAGAAAGGTATTTACAAGGTGAGCCCCTCGGTTTCAAGACTATTTTTTCTCCCTGTTTGTCTCCTTGAAGGTTCCGTGGCTTCCTACTATCTGACTCAGTCACGCTCAGTGTCTGTGTCCCTAAGAGAGACAGCATGAATCATCTGTGGGGAAAACAATATTGGAGGTAGATATGCTCATTGATACTAGCAGAGGCCAGGCCAGGTCCCTGTGTTGGTCATCTATGAAGATAGCAAGCAGCCCTCAGACATCCCTGAGTGATTCTCTGGCTCCAGCTTAGAGAACACAGCCATCCTGACCATCAGCGAGGCCCAGGTTAGGGACAAGGTTGCATATTACTGTCAGATGTGTCAAAGCAGCAAGGCTCACAGTGACACTGGCAGATGGAAAAGTGAGACACACCCTCCTTTCCTGTTTGTGTCATCCTCTTACTCCAGACCAAGTAGGACTATGGACAAAACCTTGAGCAAGACTTACCTAGTTTCCCCAGGTCTGAGAACCCCAAGCTCCAGACAGGCACAGCAGAAGGTGGGTCAGACATAGATATTGCCTAAGCAGGATCAGAATTATCAGAGGAGTTTGTTCTGTTGTGTGAGGGTCTGAGGAGAAGGACACACAGAGACAATGTCTGTTCATTGTCTTGTTACTGGATGGTCATATGGTGGCAATGGGGCACATCATTAGACCAACTGTCTGCATCATTCCTCAGAACTTCCCAGCTTTGCTACAGTTCTCAGACTCAAGCTCTGTGGCAGCTTGTGACTGAAGAGAGCAAACCAGTGGAGTAGACACTGTGGGATCCACCCAGACACCTTTTCTGAGCTGACCCACTCACACAGCCCAGCTGAGGACCCCTTGTAGCTCAGAACTGAGCCTTCACTGGGAAGTGCTGTTGTTTCAGAAATTTCTTCCTCAAGTTTTTGCTCCTTCTCAGAGATGTTTGGCATAACGACTGCCTAAGGTTGAGATCTCAAGACCCTTTCCTCAATTTAAGTAACCCTAAAGAAATCTCAGGTCCACAGCTCCCTGTATGGATACTGAAGCATCATAAAAACCTCATTTTTGACATGTGCTCCTCTGCCTGGTGTTGCCTCCCTCTTGTCCTTTCAGATCCTCTGTGCATGCAAGTCCTCTCATCAGAGTCTGCTCCCAGGGAACCCCATCCCATATGGCTACTGGCCCCAACATGGGCCATCAAGAACCTAAGGAGGGCACTATACACAAGAAAACACTGGTTTTTCTCCTAAATTCCCATTGTGAAGGTCTAAATGCCCAGCTGGATCTGACTGTTCCCTGCATTTCTGCAAAATGAAAATCGATCCTGACTTCCCAAGTCCTCCAGGGGCCAAAGGGGAGTCAGAGAGTCAGATCCTGATATAGGGACCCGGGGACAGGTCGAGCAGCATTACCTGACACAGGTAACACAGATGAAACCACAGCATGAGCCACAAATGGACGCTGTGTACCTCCCTCCTTCAGATACTCTGTAGAATCACTCTACTCACCAACTCTAACAGAAACGTCCATGAGATCAGTTACAAAAACACAACAGAGCATGTCAAAGTTGTCTGGTGAAAACCACTGCAGCCCACCCTTGTCTATAGAAAACTCATTAACATCTCCATCAACCACAAAAACACCAAATAATTTCCAAAAATAATAACAAAGACCAAGAAAACCTGTAAAATATAAACAATTTTATATTGATTACATATGATGGTAATTTCATTTTTGGCATTTTGTGTTAAATAAAACATTAGTTTAGAAAAATATACGTGTCTTATCTTTTATATTGAATGTGGTGACTAGATACTGGAATTCACACAAGGCTACATCATGCTGACATTGGACAGAGTTGATATGGACCCCCAGGTAACAGGTGTTGTGGAGTCACCTAGTGCAGGAAGCCAGGTCCTCCCACAGGACATAAGTGTGAATCCAGGGAGAGGAGCTTGTGCAAGAGAGATGAAAGCATGGGTGTGGGCCAGCTGCCTGTGCAGGTGAATGAGCCCTTGGGCCCAGCTCCTGCTCCAACCTAGATGACCATATCTATCTCCCTGTGGGTCACTGCTTGGTCTGCCTGGACTAGGGGGATCTGACAGTTATGACTGTGTGATCTCTTGATGTCCAATGTCCTGTATCTGCCAGGATACAAGAGCATACCAGATGATATTTTTCCAAAGGAAAATGATTCTGTGTTGCAGATGACAAGGACTTGTTTCAAAAACTCATGGGTCTACACTGGGAATCTCTTGTGGGTTTACAATAAACACAATTCCCTTCACTAATTCACCTCTCATTTTGGAACCTTCTGAATTCTATGTCCCAAACAGCAGGACAGTCACATCACCACCTGCACCTGCTGCAAAGCCTTCTGGCTCTGGACTCCAGAAACAATGGGTGACACTCATAGCACCTGATACATGGGTTGGAACTCCATCCCCATGTGTAAAATATACTGCTTTTAGAAACCAGTGTGTCCCTACAAGCTTTGTGCTTCTTGGGAATTTTGGATATAATGTGTTATTTACATTGCGGAAGATGCCCACCATGCTGCAAACTACAAAACCCCAAACACTCTAGCTAATATGGAGGCATGAGTCTTCTGTGGTTTACTTCCCACTCTTGGGAGTGCATGGGTCTCACCAAAGCTTGCAATAAAACTGCCCCTTCATGCACATCTGATTCAACTGCCATGATATGTTAGAGTGCTGGAGTATTTAATAGTCAAAGTAATTGAAAGAAAATAATTGCACTGTGTTTATTTCACCATAGTAAACAGATCACATACTCTGAAATTAAAGTAAAATTAGTTTAATTTTCAAATCATACTAATGCTAAAAATGGAAAGAAAAGTGCAATAAACACCATTTTCATTTTTTCCATATGCAGCAATCACTCCCTCGTGAGTTAATAAACAGTGATCCTTTGTATGTTCTGAGGTCACACTTCCCTGACTTTCCAGAAATGTCTGTTCTGCCTGTTTAACTTGTTCCACCAGGTGAACTTAAGAGTCCATTGCTCACATTTGACTGTCAGCTGTCTTGAGCCAGTATTTCTCAACCAAGATCACTTGTCACCAGAGGCATGTGAAAAATTTTCAGAAAGTCCCCAACAAAGGACAGTGCACCCTGTTGGCAGCAGGACAATCACCCCACAGTGAGGCCGTGGAGAGAGCAGTGAAGCTGTGCACACTGTGTCCACAGGATGTGCTCTCTGTACTGCTGACTCTGATCACAGTGCTCAGTGGGATACCGTGCACTGATGAATCCACCTCAGATCTGGACGTTTAAAGGAAGACTGATCAGAGCTACTGGATACTGCTTCTCCATGAGGGACACACAGAGGCTGAGGAGGCACCACCCCAGACATGCAAATGAGTCTGCTGGTAGAACAGGAAGATCAATGAACCTGTGACTTTGAAAGGGAGATTGCCAGCCCTGAGTCTCAGTTGACCACCCCCACCTCTTCTGTGAACCTTGTCAATGTGGTCACATGGGTGAGAAGTGGAAAGTCTGGTGGCATGTTCACATTTTTCCCCATCTTCTTACTTGAGAGTACAACACGCCCTTCTGCTTACACTTTATTAGAGTTTGTGCTCTGCAGACGTGTGTGACGTCTGAATGAGTGATTTCAAAAGTGCCGATGGAGGCAGGAACCAGGCCCTTTGGAGACATTTCCCGTCTCATGATCCAGTGGACACATGTCTGCAAGGTTATGGATTTCAAGGAACAAGATTCTTAGACTGAAAAAAAACCGAAATATTTCAGAAAACACAATACAAAAGTGAATTCTGACACATTTCCATGCTGCCTGGTCTGCAGCGAAGGCCGATTTAGCCAGTGCTTCTGATTTCTATTCCCTGTCTTCTCTGTGGACCCAAATTCTCAAGAGAGTTTTACATGAGATTGGTGACTCCTGCAGTCTGGAGTGGGTGTCCTGAGTTTGCTCCTGGAACTCACAATGTGAAACAGAGGAAAAATTGACTCCTCCTGAAGGTCAGAAATTTGTTTCTTCCTGGCATTGCCTGACACCTGCAACATTCCCAGGGTATAACTCCACAGTGACCCCACAGGAAAAAGATCTAGGCCACTGAATCTACAGAATCACCCTGAGGGATTTCTGAGTATGGAATTGATCTATTTACATTTTACTTTGATCTCAAATTTAAAATATTTATATTTGTTTTTTTTAGAGTTTGTGAATAATAATATAGCCCATACATATCTAAAGGACACAGATGAAGCTCTATCTCAAATTCCAAACAACCATCACTTCACACCACTCACTTCCTCATCCTAGTCCATGAGATCACCACTAAGATCTTCTAAGCCTTGGACAAGGTCACATTTCTGGTGCTGTTGGAAATATCTGTCATGTAATAAAAACAATGACACTAAAATAGTTACCTAGTAGCATTCACACCCATAGAACTCCCAGTCCAATTCCGAAGTGGACGTATCCACTTCAAATCTGGCAGAAACCAATCAGTGTGGTTAGAATCTTACCCCAAACACTTTTCATCTGGAAAAGCACAATAAGTCAAGTGTCTCTCTGTGGATAGGCAAAATCTTGACTCGGGAAAGAGGGTAGTTCCAAGATGTGGTGTTTTCAATGTACACAAAAGCACAGGTTAAAGAAAAGTTTTTGTCTTAGTGTGACACACAGACACGCTTAATGAGAGGTCCCTGGAGTTGGACTCAGGGAGCCATCCTGAATCTAATTTTTTCTCCACATCCTCAAACACAAAAATTCACCTCTTAATCTTCATGAGTTTTCATAAGCCTTGTGAGTTCTCCATCTTTTGTGTAATTTTACTTTCAACCCTTTGAGAAGCCAGCTGGCCTTCTCATCCAACTCACTTATCAGTATTGAATCCATTTAATGGATAATATTTCTTCAGTAATGAGCCACTACTTGCCTCGTGTTCACCAACCTGTTGGAAGCCTGTTCAGGGACAAGCTCACAAGTGCTGAGTTGATGCTTCTGGACTCATGCTATCACTGGATACATTCCTTCCTGCAGGGATGGAGAATGAAATGGACTAGAACTAGGAAGAGAAACAAGAAGGATGAAGGAAACAGAGAAAGAAGTGTCAGTTGTGACTCAGAGTCTTCTGAGGCTTGGGATCCTGCATTAGAGGCCTCCAAGGGGCAGTGAAGGCTTGGATTTGGGGAGGATTATTGATGGGGATTTTCCTGGTGTGCATGAAGTCACAAGAGTTGCTTCTCCTTGAACACTTCTACAGATGTTATGAAGAAGAATTCCAATCTATGGTGCCTCAAGAAACATTTTGCTATGAGCACTAATGAATGACCCCAGGCCTCAGCCTCGGGCTCAGCCTCAACATTCTGCTGTAATCAATGGTGGAACTTCCTAAGGAATTGTCCTCACTGAGGAGACCTGGAAGGTTTGATGGGTATAAAGAAGCCTCAGATCTGCTTGAGATCACTGAGAAAAGGAGCTTATAGCTCTCTTCCAGCCAGTCTGGTACCCTGTCTTCACTCTCAATCCTCGCATCACCAAGAAGTTCTAGTTTCCACAGCGCAGACTCCTGTAATAGCAAGAATGAGAATATCTCTAGGCTGACTTGATGTTCTGGACACTGTCCTGGCTCACTGTGCCCTAACCCAGAAAATTTACATGAAATCAGATTTAACACATCTGCTTAGTCCTGATGTCCCAGAGCAGAGAAGTAAAATCGCTGGAGTCCAATCCCAGGGCAGAGTGAGGTGAGGGAGGCAGTTGGGGGAAAAGATTTTATTTGCGTGGAGGTTCCTTCCCCCTCTGAGGGTGGGAGGCTAAGGCCAGTCTGGGAAGAAAGCTCAGTGCTGGGGTTTAGAAAGCAGTGTTCTTGGGGCATCTCCTCTATGGCCTGGGCTTTGCATTTCCTCTGCCTCCTCACTCAGGGCACAGGTGATGCCTCCAGGGAAGGGATCTTGGGCATTCTGAGCTAATCGTTTGTCTCCTGCTCCTCAGACTTACCAGGACCCAGCACTGACTTACCACAGTGTGTTTTTCCTCTCTCCAGTGTCCTGGGCCCAGTCTCCCCTGATTCAGTCTCCCTCAGTGTACATGACTTCTGGGCAGTCTGTAACCAACTCCTGTGCTGGAAGCAGCAGTGATGTTGGGAGTTATGATTACATCTTCTGGTATCAACAACACCCAGGAACAGCCCCCAAACTCCTGATTTATGATGTCGGTTCTCAAGCATCAGGAGTCCCTGATAGTTTCTCAGGCTCCAAGTCTGGCAACATGGTCTCCATGACCATCTCTGGGCTCCAGATGGAGGACTAGGCTGATTATTACTGCTATTAATATAGGAGTGGTGGCACTCGCCACAGTGGTGCAATGTCATGGGGAAGTGACCATGAACTCACTTAGTCATCCTCCTACTAATATTAGACTCTCATTCACTTTATTATCTCATTTTAATACAATTGCAAGTTTAAAAATATATTTTTAAAAAATGTATAGAAGATTCTGCTCAGCGTATCTATGACGCACTTATCTTTCACATTTTGCCATCTGGTTTCTATTCTCTATGTCTCAAATAAGCACATATATTCATATATTTATCGATATATGTTTATAGGTAGTTGCCTATGTGTTTGTGTAAATATATATATATATATACACACACACACACACAAGCTCATATATTCATTTTTTTTCATTTTTGGAATCATTTGAAAGTAAGTTGCATCCATAATGTCCCAAGTCTTTAACTCACCCTGACACTCCCTCTCCTGGGCAGCCTCCTGGAACTTGTCTAGACCAGGCAAGGGGAAAGATATTCATGAGGTGATCACCTCATTCCCAGAATGTTTTTCTCCCATTTCTCTCCTAGCAGGTTTTTTGTCCTCCTATGAGCTGACTCAGTCAGCCTCAGAGTCAGACAGCCAGGATCACTTGTAAGGGAAACAACACTGGAAGTAAAGATGTTTACTGGTACTAGCAGAAGCCAGGTCAGACCCCTATGCTGGTCATCTATGAAGATAGCAAGCAGCCCTCAGGGATCCCTGAGTGATTCTCTGGCTCCAACTCAGAGAGCATGGCCACCCTGACCATCAGTGGGGCCTAGGCAGGGATGAGGCTGATTATTACTGTCAGGTGCGGGATGGTGGCAAGGCTCACAGTGACACTGGTACGTGGGAAATTGAGATATAAACTCTTCCCCATTTGTGTCACTATTTTCCTCCAACCCAGGAGGTCTGTGGACAGAGCCATTAGTAGGGCTGACTCAGTTCATGCAGAACACACACTACCAGCCTGTCCTTCTCTCCAGCCCTCCAGGAAGGCACAGCACAGCAAGGGTCAGGCATAGAGAATGCCCAGAAGGATCAGATTTATCTGATCTGTTATGTAAGTTAGAGAATGAGGGCCTAAGCATGAGGACACAGAGAGGTAAGTCCATCAGTGATCTTGTCCCTGGGTGGTCAATTGGAGCTGACAGTGTCACCTTAGGCCAAATGTCTGCATCAGTCCTCAGAACTGCTCATCTCTGCCACCATGGTGACCTGTGACTCTGAAAAGGGAAAGCCAAAGGAGATCACTTTGGGATTCACCCAGATTCCTCTTCAAGGTGACTGGTACAGTCCAGCTGAGAACTTCTGACATCTCAGACCTGTGACCTCACTGGCAAGCACCGTGAGTTACAGAATATTTACCTCCTTAGTTTAGGGCCCTTCTCAGAGAGTTTGGGTTTGAGGTCTGTGTGATTCCAAGAGCCCAAGGCCCTTCCTCATAAGGGGGCCTTCCAGCCCCTGATCTACCTACATGGATGCTAAGACCTCAGTTGTATCCACATTGCAGGCCAGTGTCTCCTTCGCCCAGTGTTGCCTCCCTCACATCCTTCCAGATCCTCTGAGTAAGCATTTATCCAGCTCAGAATATTTTTCCATCTAAGGGAACTCCATATAAGCTGGTCACTGTCCCCAACATGAGCCTTTATGGACGAGAGGAGGCCACTACACACCAGAAAACTCTGGATTGTAACCTATATTTCCAATGTGAATGTCCAAATGCCCAGTTAGATCTGATGACTTCTTGCATTCCTACAGAATGAAAAGGGAGTCTGATGCATTGGGTGATCTGGGCCCTGAAGAAGAGTTGGAGAGTCTGATTCTGCTGCAGGGATCCATGGGTGGGTGGAGCAGCCACACACAACACAATGAGCACAGATGCAAGCATGGCTTGAGCCACAGAAGGATGCTACCCACATCCCCCTACACATCCTGCACAGAATCATTCTTCTCACCAACCCTAACAGATACATCCATGAGGCCAGCTACCAAACTATATCAGAGCACGTAAAAGTTGTCAGGTAAAAATCAACACAGAAGAAGACCTCCAGCGAGATAGAGACGGGGCAGTTTGGTCTGTGAGACCTTCTGTGAAAGAGAACACACATAAAGACTCTAGGTCTCCCCTGGGGGCTGCGGCTCCCACTGTCAGCAGCCTGCTCTTCACATGCTGCTTGGACACTGCCTCAGCCACCCTAGCTGTCTCAGCCACTGCAGCCTCAGCTGCCACTGCTGCCACCACCATTGCCCTACCACTGCCTGAGAGGATCCACGGTTCCAGACTATGAAGTGTCTCCCAACCCCACTCTATGAAACTGCTACCACTGCTGCCACTGCTGCTACTACCACTCCCTACCTCTCACCCAGAGCCAGGCTTGTAGAGCTCCTTTCATGCACTGTGAAGCAGCAGCTGCCACTGCCACTACCATTGCCTGCTCCCTCCCACCCTGGGCGGCCTCCAACTTCTGCCGACCCTGCTTGCATTGCCTGGCAGTCTCCAGCTGCAGTGGAAAAAGAGATCAGCTGGAGTGGTGAGATCAGCACCACTGGCTCCAAATCCAAGTTAACAACATCAAAATGGGGAGGACTGAAGCTCCTCTCCCTTGCTAAATAGACCCAGGCCGGATCTGACTGGCAGATTGGGAGGCTGCCCAGATTGAACCAACCTCTACAGCAGGCTATGGGCAACTGACCCTAACTGTGAACAAATCTACCAGCCTGCAAAGACAGATAGAAATCAGAGCTGAAAGGACATTAGACTTAAAGAAAAAGTCTTAGAGTGCGCTTGGTTCCAAATTTTAAATTTTTTATTCTTTGTCTGTTTGCCTTACTCATCTTGGTTTCCTCTCTCTTCTTACTGTTATCAATAATTTTTTCATACTTGCCTTGGTTTTGTTAGTTTACTGACTTTATTCTACTCTATTTTTAAAATTCTTTTTTCTCATTAGACCACATCTTTGTATAGGGGAATACCACACCAATAAGGAGGTTGTTAGCTTGTATGTTTGCATGATTGTATGTCTTAGTTTTTTCGTATGGTGGTTGGTTGGTTTGTTGTAGTTGTTGTTTTTGTTTATCTTGTTACTTGTTTTGGTCTTTGTGTCTTTTTTCATTTGTTAGTCAGTACATTTGTCTGTTTTCCTCTTACTCCACTCTCTCTCTACCTCCTTCTTCCCCCCACTCCCTGATCCATTCTTTCCCCCCTTTTTTAACCTCATTTTGCTTTCAGGGAGTAACCTATAACCCACTGCATGGACAGACTACAAGGCAACGGGAAGTGGGTTCCAAATTATCCATACACCTGTGGGCAGATATTGAAATCTGCAGATCGATTTTGAATTGCAGAACTCCCCCTTAATTAAATCTCAAAACTGCAAAAAGCACATACCACCCCCAACCTACAATCCAGCTCCAGAACTGAACAAAGCCAGAGTATATACATAAGGAAGAATAGGAGATTGAACAAACAAGTAAAAGCAACCACTCTGCCCCTTAACAACAGATTTAAAGAAGACGGGGGTAGGGAGGAAAAAGTGGGGAGGAAAAATCTGCACAAATGAAGAAAAACCAAAGGAAGAATGCAGATCACACACAGACCCCTGGGAGGTAAGAAACTGAGAAAACAGACTTCCAAACACAAACAACAAAGAGCCCCCAGAATGACTGGTCACATGCAACAAATCCAGACATCAAGACATTAATAGAATAAAAATAATTGAAGAGAAGGAGGAAAATAGGAAGGAGCTGATAACTGAAATAACAGCAGTAAAGAATACAGCGATTGAAACAAACAACAAATAAACAAGGAAAGCAGAATTCGTCAAGCAGAAGAAAGAATCTCAGAGCTTGAAGACCAAAATATAGAACTAACCCAAACTTCAAAAACACAGAAAAGAAGCTTTAAAAGGCAGAACAAGACCTTCAAGAGATGAACAATTACTTCAAGAGACCGAACCTAAGAGTAATTGGACTTCCTGAGGCAGAAAGAGAGACAGAGACCACACTGGAACAAACATTCCATGAAATTATTCAAGAAAACTTCCCTCATCTCATCAGTGATGCAAAAATTCAAAAACGAGATTCAGAGAATCCCTGCAAGACAACAAATGAGAAGACCAACTTCTAGATGCATAATAATTCGCCTAAACGAAGTAGGTATAAAATAAAAAATCCTAAAGAGAGCAAGAGAAAAATGTCAGATACCTACCAGGGAAGACCAATTAGGATAGCAGCAGATTTATCTGCAGAAATCCTTCAGGCTGGAAGATCTTAGAGTCCAATCTCCAAAGTTCTGAAAGATAAAGAATTTCAACCAAGAATAACCTACCCAGTCAAGCTAAGCTTCACCAGTGAGGAAGAATTAAAATCTTTCCCAGACATCCAATCCCTAAAAACTTATGTTGCCTCCAGAGCACCTCTACAAGAAACACTTAAGAAAATATTAAAAACAGAAGAAAAGCATTCTTCACAATAGTACAGGAAAAAGACGGAAAACACACACGAATCAACCCCAAAACCAAAGAAAAGATAACAAATAAATAGAAAAAACATCAACTCTATAAGAACTTCATGACAGGAGAAGAACTGCCACGTTACAACAATTCTTCACAAGAGTACGGGGAAAAGACGGAAAACACACACGCATCAACCCCAAAACCAAAGAAAAGCTATCAAACAAACAGGAAAAACATCAACTCTATAAGAACTTCATGACAGGGGAAAAACTGCCACGTTTCAACAATTAGCCTGAATGTGAATGGACTAAATGCATTACTGAAAAGACACAGAATGGTGGACAGGATAAGAAACTATGGCCTCATTATTTGCTGCATCCAGGAGACTCATCTCACTACAAGGGATGCACACAAACTCAAAGTTAAAGGATGGAAAACGAGTTTCCAGGCAAGTAGATCACAAAAGAAGGTAGGAGTTGCAATTTTAATATCAGACAAAATAACCTTTAAACTATCAAAAATTTAAAAAGATACCAAAGGATACTGCATAATGAGAAAAGTTTCAATCCATCAGCAAAAAATATCCATCCTAAACATATGTGCAACCAACACAGGAGAACCAGCATTTATAAAACAGCTACTAAATAAATGAAAACAAGATATTGACTCTAACACTATTATAGCAGGGGACTTAAATACTCCACTGACTGCCTTAGATAGATCATTAAGGCAAAAAATCAAAAAGGAGATCCAGAACCTAAACTTGACACTTGACCAAATGGACTTAGTGGGCACCTACAGGTTATTCCATCCAGCAACCACAGAATATACATTCTACTCATCACCACATGGAGCATACTTTAAGACTGATCACATTCTTGGCCATAAATCAAGCATAAACAAATTCCACAAGGTTGAAATCTTGCCATGCACGTGCTCAGACCACAGCAGAATAAAAATGAATATCAAAACCAGCAACATTTCCAAAAAACCCACAAAGATATGGACACTAAGCAGCATGGTACTGAAAAATGACTGGGTCAACACTGAACTCAAAGAAGAAATTGAAAGATTCCTGGAAACAAATGAAAATGAAGAAGCATCTTACCAAAACCCCTGGGATGCCATGAAATCAATATTAAGAGGAGATTTTATATCTCTATGAGCACACATCAAGAAAATGGAAAGATCACAAGTGGAGAACCTAACAAATCATCTAAAGGAGGTATAAAGAGAAGACCACCAAAATCCCAATTTTAGCAGAAGAATCCAAATCACAAAAGTGAGAGCCCAAATATGGAACATAGAGGACAAAAATAACATAGAAAACATCAACAATACAATAAGCTGGTTCATTGAAAGAATTAATGAGATTGATGGAACCCTAGCCAGAATGACCAAGAAAAAGAGAGAGAAAGCCCAAATAAACACAATCAAGCACAAAATGTCAAATCAAAACTGACCCCAAAGAAATACAAAAGATTATCAGAGATTACCATGTACACCTATATGGAAACAAACTTGATAACCTAAATAAAATGCAGAAATTTCTGACATCACACAACTTCTCCAGATTGATGAAAGAAGACCTTGAGACACTAAATAGATCAATAACAACACAGGAAATTTACTCTGCCAAACAAAAGCTACCTACAAAAAAAAGCCCTAGAATGTATGGCTTTCCAGCAGAATTCTGCAAAATGTACAAGGAGGAGCTGATACCAATCCTATTGAAAGTATTCAAGGGAATTGAGAAAGATGAAATTCTCCTCAAATCATTTTACAAAGCTAACATTGCACTGATACCCAAACCAGGTAAAAATCCAACAAAGAAAGAGAACTAAAGGCCAATATCCCTTATGAACATAGATGAAAAAATTCTCAACAAGATTCTAGCAAATCAGATCCAAAAACACATCTCAAATATTATCAACTGAGGACTTCTGGCAAGATGGCGAGAGGGCAAGCTGGTCTATGAAACCCTCTGCAAAGGAGAATGCAGAGGGTCTCTGGCTCCCTGGGGGCTGCAGATCCCAACATTGACAGCCTGCTCTTCACATGGAGCTCAGCCATCGCCACTGCTGGGGCATTGCAGCAGTCTGGACAGCCACTGCAGCTGCAGACACAGCAGCCACCAGTGCCGCCATGGCCTCCGTGGCAGCCATAGTGCATCACGCCACCCATGCCTGAGGTGATCCACGACTTCAGTTCTTGAAGCCCCTGCAGGCAAGATCTGCTGGGATCACTGCCACCTCTGCTGCCACCGTGACGTACTGCCAGCCATGGGTCTCCTCCCATGTGCCCTGAGGCAGGCTCCCACTCCAGTCTCTGCCAACTCCTGTCTGGCTCTACCCCCTCTGGGGCGAGCAGCTGAGATAGCACCACCTGCTGGTGATTCAAGGTAACAACACTGAAACGGGAGAAACAAGATTGAAAAACAGACACAGGCCAGATTTGAGTGGTGAACGGAGGGTGATCTGAACTGTCCTTCACAGCAGGCCAGGGGCAACTGACCCTAACTGCGAACTAATTTACCAGCTTGAAAATAAAGCTAGAAATCAGAGCTGAAAGGATATTGGACTTAAACAAAAAGTCTCAGAGTGTGCTCGATTGGTTCTGTTAGTTTAATGACTTAATTTTACTCCTACTGTTCTGTTCCTTTTTTTCCTTTTCCTCTTCCTTTTCTTCTCTTTTCTCCTCTCTGTAAACCATATCTTTGTTTAGAGGAACAGCACATCAATAAGGTGACTGAATAACTTGTATGTTAGCATCATTGTATATTTTATTTTTTTTTGTATGGGAGTTAGTTAGTCTGTAGCCGTGGTCTATTTTTTTTTATCTGTTTCAGTTTAGGTCTCTCTCTCCATTTGTTGGTACACTCCTCTGTTCCCCCCCTTACTCCTCTCTCTCTCCACCACCCTCTTCTGCCCACTGTCTGCTTAATTCTCCTCCCTCTGCTAACCATATTTTATTTCAAGGAGGAAACCTACAGCCCCACCGCACAGACAGACTCCAAGGCAGTGGGAAGTGGGTTTCAGATTATTCATACACTTTTCGGTGAATAAAAGAATGGCAGATAGATTTTGAATAACAGCTCCCCCTTAAAGTAAATCTCAAAACTGCAAAAAGGACCACCCCAACCTACAGTGCAACTCCAGAATTGAACAAGGTAAGAGGACATACATAAAGAATAGGAGACTGAACAAACAAGAGTAAAACCAATCCCTCTACCCCTGAATAACAGAATTAAAGAAGACGGTGACGTGGAGGGAAGGAAAAAGAAGAGAGGGGGAAAAAAACCACAAAATTAAGAAAAACTAAAAGAAGAATATAGGTCTCACACAGACCCCTGGGAGATCAGACACTGAGAAAACAGATTCCAGAACATAAACAATTAAGAGTCCCCAGAAATACTGGTCACTTGCAACAAACACAGACAACAAGACATTAATAGAGAGAATTAAAATAGGAAGGAGCTGATGTCAGAAATAACAGAAGTAAAGAATACTGTGCTGGATATAAATAACAAACTAATAAGCATGGAAAGCAGAATTAGCCAAGCAGAAGAAAGATTCTCAGAGCTCAAAGACCAAAACACAGAACTAACCCAAACTGTCAAAAGCATAGAAAAGAAGCTCAACAAGACAGAACAAAACCTTCAAGAGATGAATGATCACTTCAAGAGACCTAACCTAAGAGTAATAGCCCTTCCTGAGCCAGAGAGAGAAACAGAGGTCACACTGGAACAAACATTTCATGAAACCATTCAAGAAAACTTCCCTCATCTCATCAAGGATGAAAAAATTCAAACACAAGAGATTCAGAGAACCCCTGCAAGACAACAAATGAGAAGACCAACTTCCAGACATATAATAATTTGCCTAAACAAAGTAGGTATAAAAGAAAAAATCCTAAAGGCTGCAATAGAAAAAGGTCAGACTACATACCAGGGAAGACCAATTAGAATAGCAGCAGATTTGCCTACAGAAACCCTCCAGGCTAGGAGAGATTGGAGTCCTATCTTCAAAGTTCTAGACAATAAGCAATTTCAACTGAGAATAACCTACCTAGCCAAACTAAGCTTCATCAGTGAAGGAGAATTGAAATCTCTCCCAGATGTCCAATCCCTAAGAACCTATGCTGCCACTAGACCACCTCTACAAGAAACACTTAAGAAAGTATTGAACACAGAAGAAAAGGAAAAAAGAACAACAACGTGCTTCACAAGAGTACAGACAAAAGATTAAAAACACACATGATCCAACTCTAAAACCAAAAGGAAGACAACACACAAACAGAAAGTACAACAACTCTGTAAGAACATTATGATAGGGATCAACTCTCACATTCCAATAATTAGTTTGAATGTGAACGGACTAAATGCACCACTGAAAAGATATAGAATGGCAAAATGGATAAAATATCACCAGGCAACAAACTATTGCCTTCAAGAGCCTCACCTCACTAGAAAGGACACTCACAGACTCAAAGTAAAAGGATGGGAAACAAATTTTCAAGCAAATGGAACACAAAAGAAAGGAGGAGTCATGATCTTTATCTCAGACAAAATACCCTTTAAGCTAGCAAAAATTTAAAAAGATACAGAAGGACACTACATAATGATAAAAGGCTCAATCCATCAACAAGTAATATCCATCCTAAACACATATGCACCGAACATAGGAGAACCAATTTTCATAAAGCAGCTTCTAGGTAAAGTAAAAAAAGATATCAACTCCAATATCATCATAGCTAAGGACTTCAATACTCCACTCACAATCTTAGATCATCAGGACAAAAAATCAATAATAAGATCTGAAATCTTCATGTGACTCTTCATCAAATGAATTAAATTGATACCTACAGAACCCTCCATCCAAAGACCACAGAATACACATTCTACTTATGAACACATGAAACGTACTCTAAGATCGACCACATACTGTGGTTCATGCACCACAGTACATGAACACATATGTACTCTTGCCATAAATAAAGCATAAGCAAATTTAAAAGGACTGAAATTTTACCATGCACCTTCTCGGACCACAGTGAAATAAAAATAAACATTAACACCAACAAGGTCCCCCCAAAACTACAAAGACATGGACACTAAAAAGCATGATGCTAAACAATTCCTGGATCAATATGAAATCAAAACATATTAAAAAATACCTGGAAACAAATGAAAATGAAGAAACATCTTACCAAAATCTCTGGGACACCGTGAAAGTTGGTGTCTGGGACACCATCCCTACAAACGTACATGAAGAAAATGGAAGGATCACAAGCTAACCGCCTAAGAAGCCACCTAAACTAGCTGGAAAAGCAAGATCATAAAAACCCTAATTTCAGCAGAAGAATCCAGATCACCAACATAAAAGCCCAAATCAAGGATATAGAAGACAAAAAGATAATACAAAAAAATCAATGAAACAAGAAGCTGGTTCTTCAAAAGGATAAACAAGATCTATGGTCCCCTAGCTAGACTGACCGAGAAAAAGAGAGAAAAAGCCCAAATAAACACAATCAGAAACACAAAAGATGAAGTCACATCTGACCCTGAAGAAATAAAAAAGATCATTAGAGAGTACTATGTACACTTGTATGGAAACAAACTTGAAAACCTTTCGGATATGGAGGACTTTCTGTCATCACACAACCTCCCTATGTTGAAACAAGAAGAAATTGAGACTCTAAATAGACCAATAACAATCAAGGAAATTTATTACATAATAAGAAAACTACCTACAAAAAAAAGCCCTGGACCACATGGTTGTCCAGCAGAATTCTACAAGACATTTTAGGAGGAGCTTATACTAATCCTACTGAAGGTATTCCAGGCAATTGAGAAAGACGGAACTCTCCACAAATCATTTTACAAAGTTAACATCACACTGATACCCAAGCCAGATAAAGACCCAACAAAGAAAGAGAACTACAGGCCAATATCTTTGAAGAACACAGATGCTAAAATTCTCAACAAGATCCTAGCGAACCAGATTCAACAACACATGTCAAAAATCATCTATCATGACCAAGTAGGCTTCATCCCTGGGATGCAAGCCTGGTTCAACATTCATAAAACCATAAATGTAATTAAATACATCAACAGATGTCAAAACATTAACCACATGATCATATATTTAGACACAGAAAATGCTTTGGATAAAATCAAGCACCCCTTCTTGATAAAAACCCTCGAACAGCTAGGCATATGAGGAACATACTTCAAAGTAGTAAAAGCCATCTACGAGAAACCCGCAGCCAGCATACTCCTAAATGGACAAAAACTGGAACCATTTTGCCTGAAAACCAGAACAAGACAAGGATGCCCACTCTCACCCCTCCTGTTTAATATGGTATTGGAAGTCCTGGCTAGAGCAATCAGAGAAGAGAAGGAAATCAGGGGTATTAAAACAGGAAGTCAAGCTATCTCTCTTTGTAGATGACATGATTGTGTGTCTTGAAAACCCAAGAGAATCTGTCAAAAACCTCCTTACACTGATAAAGGACTTTGGCAAAGTCTCAGGATATAAAATAAATGTGCAAAAGACAATCGCATTTCTTTACACCAATAATAAACAAACAGAAACCCAAATAAAAAGCACAGTTCCATTCACAATAGCCACGAAAAAAAATGAAATACCTTGGAATCTTCCTAACCATAAATATGAAAGACCTCTACAATGGAAACAGCAAAACACTTCTGAAAGAAATCAAAGATGACACAAATAAGTGGAAAAATATCCCATGCTCATGGATTGGAAGAAGAATCAGCATTGTGAAGATGTCCATATTACCTAAGGCAATCTACAGATTTAACTTTGCAACAACTTGGATGGATTTGGAGTTGATCATACTCAGTGATTTATCACAGAAACAAAGAACAGAGTTCCATATGTTCTCACTCGTAAGTGGAACTTGAACAGTAATAATGCTATAAGAAAGTAATTGGCAGTAGTGGGAGACTATCAGGGGAGGGGGAGTGGGAGTGGTAGTTGAGGGAAACTGCTAGGGGAGGGAGGGGCATACCTCATCAACAAGGGTATCTGCATTATCAGTGTTTGTATACCTAAGCCTGAAATGTACCCCACATCTTTATAATAAAAATTAAAATAAAAAAATCACCACAGACCATCTTCGTCAGCAGAAAACCCATTCACAGCTCCATCAACCACAAAAACACCAGAAAAAGAATCTCTAAATATGATAACAGAAGTAAAAAAAACTGTAAAATGCAAATAATTCTATATTCATTGCATAGTAGATTAGTTCTACTTTTGGTGTTTTGGGTTAAATAAAACATTATTTCAAAAAATGTATCTGTCTTTTCTCTTTATATTTAATGTGGTGACTAGACACTAGAATTCATATGAGACTCAAATCATGTTGACATTGGACAGAACTGGTCTTGATCCCCAGGTTACATGTATAATGGAGTCACTTGGTACAGGAAGCCAGCCAAGATATTACTGTGAACCCAGGAGAGATCCTAATGGAAGAGGGAGAATACAGGTTTGGACCAGCTTCCAATGCAGGTAACTGAGTCCCTGGGCCCTGCTTCTGCTTCATTCTAGATGACCACATCCATCTCCCTGTGAGTCACTGCTGGGCATGCCTGAGCTCCACAATGGGGGTATCTGAAAGCTCTGGCTGTGTGGTCATTTGATGTCCAATGTTGTCCTGTATCTGCCAGGATACAAGAGAACACCAGGAGATATTGTTTCTAAGGGAAATAATTCTGTACTGCAGATGACAAGGACTTGTACCAAAACCCCATGGGTCTGCATTGGGAATCTCCTGTGGGGTTTGCAATAAACACAATTCCCTTCACTAATTCCTCTCTCAGGGTAGAACATGCTGGTTTCTATGTCCCAAAGAGCAGGACATTCACATTCCCACCTGTACTTGTTGTAGAGCTTTCCTCTTCTGGGTTCCAGAAACAATGATGACATTCATGGCTTCGCTACATGGGTTGGATTCACATCCCCAAGAGTAAAATATACTACTTCCATGACCAGAATGACCCGATAATCTTTGTGCCCCTTTCTTCTTGGTGGAATTTCTAGGATGTAATAATGTGGTTTTTATTTTGTGGGAGATGCCCAGCATTTTCCTAACTACAAAATCAAAAATGTTCCCGCTAACATGGAGGGATGAGTTTTCTGTGGTTTATTTCCCACTCTCGGGAGTGCATTGGTCTCACCAAAGCTTCCAATAGAACTTACCCTTCATGCACTTCTGATCCAACTACCATGCAGGGTAGAGCCCTAGAGTGTTTTCCTGGTGTTCACGTGTTCATACCCACATGACTATATTATGACAGGGAAGGAGAGTTAATGATGCTGGGAGTACAAAGTGTGAATGCTGTTCACCTCATGTGCATGGACACTATTTTTTGAGGGAAGCAAAGAACTCACTTTCTGCATCAATGGTGCCTTCTATTTAACTGCAACTGTGCTTTCCTGTTCTAGCAGATTCACCTAGTACAGACATTGTGATTGGAACTACTGGCTGAAAAATTTCTAGAATTGACCTCCACATTCCAGGATCCATTCAACTGTTGTAGAAACCCTCCAATAAACAGAACATATGAGCCTCAACTGTTTCCCAAGTCTTGCAGGAGAAGAGAGAGCTATGTGAGGTGGTGCAATCTTGCTAAAATTCGTCTTCTTGGGGAGAACCAGCCCAGAGGAGACCCCAGGAAATGTGCCGAGGAAATGCAGACACCAACTTGGTTCCTCCCTGGATATTAATCCTGACAACACACTGCACATTTGGTCCCAAGAACCAACATCTCAATAGTTACTGTGTAATGGATACAGAGTTTCTGTTTGGGGTGATAAAAAAGTTCTGGTCCTCCTAACAGTGATGGCGGCAGCACATTTTGAATGTACTTACTGTACTTAATTGCACACTTAAGTAATTAATTCAAATAATTAAAAAGGTAAATAATTGTGTTATATTTATCTTGTCATAATAAACATATTGCACACTCCAGAATTAAAGTAAAACTATTTTTATTTTCAAATCATTCAAATGGAATGATTAAAATGGAACTAAAAGTGTAATAAACACCATTTTTCTTTCATCTATATGCTACAACCACTACCTCCTCAAATTAATAAATAATGATCTTTACTGTTCCAAGGCCACACTTACCAGTTTTACAGGAATGTCTATTCTACCTGTTTGACTTTATACCAGTGGGTGTCCTCAAGATTCTCATGCAGACATTTGGTTGCCTGCTGTCTAGAACCAGCATTTCTTACCAAGGGTTACTTGTCAACTGAGGCTTGTGGAAAATCATCAGGACTGTCTACACACAGTGGTTTCATGTGGTGGGCAGTTAGGCTGTAAACACTGTGCTCACAGGATGTGGCCTCTGTGCTGCTGACTCTTATCATGCTGGATCCACCTCAGATCGATACCCTCAGGGGAAGTTCAGCCAAAGCCACTGGTGACTGAGTCACACAGAGGATGAGGATGTCCCACCACAGATGTGAAAATGGGATACAGTCTGCTGCGGGAACAGGAAGAAGAAAGAACCTGTGGCTCTGAAGAGAGGATTTCCAACCCTGAGTCTCAGTTGCCCACCTCCACCTCATGTGTAAACACTGTCAATGTGTTCAAGTGGATGAGAAGTGGAGAGGATGGTGACATGTTCAGTTTTCTCCCATCGTCTCCCTTGATAGTTTCACAGGCCCTTCTGCTTACACTTTATTAGAATTTGTGCTCTACAGATGTGTGTGATGTGCAAATGAGTGATTTTGAAAGTGCTGATGGAGGCAGGAAGCAGCCCCTTTGGAGACATTCCCTATCTCATGATCCAGTGGACACAGCTCTCCAAGATTGTTGAATTCAAGGGACAATAATCTTAGATTTAAAAAGAAAACCAAATCGTTTAAAAAATACAATACAAAAGTGAGTCCTGAAATGTCTTCTTGCTGTTCAGGCTGCAGTAAAGACAGATTTAGCAGTGCTTCTGACCTCTATTTCTTTTCTTCTCTATGAACACACAGAGTAACTTTCAAATGAGATTGGGAAATCCTGCAGCCTGGACTGAGTGTCCTGAGCTTGCTCCTGGTACTCACAACATGGAACAGAGGACAAAATGGCTCCCCCAGAAGGTCAGAGGTATGTTTCTTGTTGGAAGTGCCTGGACACCTGAAATGTTCCCAAGGGTCCTCTCCACAGTGACCCCATGGGAGAAAGATCCAGGTCTCTGGCTCCACAGAATCATTCTGATGGATTTCTGAGTATGGAATTAATCGATTTCCATTTTGTTGTTATCTCTAATGTAAATGTGCTATTTAACATTTTCATTGCTAACAGTATAGCACCTAAGTATCAAAGGACACAGCTGAAACTGTAGTCTCTAATTCTTAGTGACTATCCCCTCACACCACTCACCTCCTCACTCCAGCCCCTGAGACCCCTACTGAGTGCCTCTAAACCTTGGACAACATTATATTTCTTGTGTTCTTGAAGATATCTGTCAAGTAATATAAACAGTGACACAAAACTAGGTACCTGGTAGCATTCACACTCATAGAACTCCCAGTCCAATTTCTGAGTGGACTTGTCCATTTCCAATCTAGCAGAGACCAGTCAGCCTGATAAGAATCTTACCCCAAACCCCTCACTTTTTCGAAAAAACAAACTAAGTGAAGCATCTCTCTGTGGATGGGCAAAGCTTTGACTTGGGAAGGAGGACTGTTCCAAGATGGGGTGTTCTGAATGTGCACAAAACGGCATAAAAGCATGTTTTTGTCTCCTTATGACACACAGACATGCCTTGGGAGAAGTCCCTGGAGTTGTGAGTTGGGTCCATAGAAAAATCCTGAATCTTGTTTCCTCTCCTACCTCCTCAAAGACAAAAATTCACCACCTGACATACATTAAGTCTTCATAAACTAGTAAGCTCTTCATCTTTTGTGTGATATTGTTTTCAACCCATTGAGAAGCCAGCTGGTCTTATCCTCATCCCATTTCTCATCCAGCCCACCTACTGGTATTGGATACATTTAATGGATAATGTTTCCTCATCCCTGAGTTGCCTCATTTTCATGAACCTGTGAGAAGGCAGTTAAAGGGCAAGCACACAGGTGCTGAGAAGATGCATCTGGTCAAGTGCTGTTGTTGGAGAAATGCTCCATCCTGCAGGGATGGAGCATGAAATGAACTAGGAGAGATCAGGGGTCTGTCCTGAGCTGGGAAGGGAAACGAGGAGGAAGAAGGAAACAGAGCAGGGAGTATCAGTTGTGACTCAGAGAAGTTTTCTGAGGCTTGGAATTCAGTATCTGAAGCCTTCAGGAGGAAGAGAGGGTCTGGATTAGGGGAGGATTATTGTTGGGGTCTTTCCTGGTCTGCATGAACTCTCAAGAGCTGCTTCCCCTTGAACACTACCTCAGGTACTAAGAAGAAGAATCCCAATCTAATGTGTCTCACAAAACATTTTTCTATGAGAGCCAATGAATGATCCCAGGCCTCAACCTCAAGCCCAGGCTCAGAGCTCTGCTGTGATTAGTGGTGGAGCTTCCTCAGGAACTCTCTTCACTGAAGAGACCTAAAGGGTTTTATGAATAAAAAGAGGCCATATATTGACCTGAGATCACTGAGAAGAGAATCTATTAGCTCTCTGTCAGCCAGCCTATTACCCTGTCTCCACCCTCATCCCTCAGCCAAGACTCCTGTAATAGCAAGAGTGAGATTATCTCTAGGCTGGCCTGATGTCCTGGACACTGTCATGGGCATCTCACTGTGTCCTGACAGGAAATACACATCAAAGAGTTTGAATCCACTCAGCTGAGCCCTGTTGTCCAGGGATGCAGAAGTCTCTAGAGACCAAATCCAGGGCAGACTGGGGTGAGGGATTCAGCTCAGGAAGAAGATTTGTATCCAGGCCCCTCCCTCCTCTGAAGCAGGGGGATTAGACAGGCCTGACAAGCAGAACCAGTGCTGGGGACGAGGAGGCAGCACGCTTGAGGCATCTCCACCATGGCTTGGGCTCTGCCCCTCCTTAGCCTCCTTACTCTGGTCACAGGTGATGTTTCCAGGGAAGGGACCTCAGGGACCTCTTGGCTGATCCTTTATCTCTGCTCCTCAGGCTTACTTGGGAACTAGCACTAACTCACCACTGTGTAGTCTTTCTTCTTTCCAGGGACCTGGGGCCTGTCTGCCCTGACTCATCCTCCCTCAGTGTCCAGGGCTTCGTGGGATAGTCAGTCACCATCTCCTGTGCTGAAAGCAGCAGTGACATTGGGTGTTATAACTCTGTTTTCTGCTACCAACCAGACACAGCCCTCAAGCCCCTGATGTATTATGTGACTACAGAACCCTGATCGCTTCTCTGGCTCCAAGTCTGGCAACATGGCCCCTTGACCATCTCTGGCCTCCAGACTGAGAATGAGACTGATTATTACTGCAGTTCATATGCAGGCAGTAACACTTTCCACAGTGGTACACGGTTATAAGAAAGTGACACCAAAACCTCTGGTGAGCTCACTCGGGTCCCTCACTTCTAATCTCAGGCTTTCATTAACTTTATTATTTTGTTTCACTTTTACGTTCTTCCTTGCTTAAAACATATTTGCAAAAAACTTGTGTAAAAAGCTTCTGTAGGGGGATTCCTGAAGATGTCGACAGCATAGGTGGATCCGTGAGACTCTCCGAACATGAGTCCCCAAAAACACTCTTACTTTTCTCCCTGCAGCCTCCTTCCCATCCCCAGCTGCACTGGTACAAGGCTGGGGGACTTTTGGTCCCACACAGGGCCAGATATTGCATCCTGGATGCTGCAGCTACACTATATATGTAATTCCCACCAGCTACGGAATACCGAATCCCAGATCTCTGCTCCCTCACTGGCTACATTGACAAGACCAGTACCCAGCACTAAGCTGCCGGTCACCCAGGGAAGCTCTGGGCACCTGCCCCTCAGAGATACCTGTCCCATTTCTGGCTGAAGTGCCCTGTGAGGGACTCAGGGCCACCACCTGCCTTTTGTAACCTTGGAGATCTGGAGCCCCAGGCCCACCCTGGCTGAGGCACTCAGCATGCCACCTCAAGCCTGTGTAAGGGAACATAACCCCAAGGTTGTATACTGTTCTTATCAGAGGCTCCCAGCTCCAGAGGAGGGAACACCAGACCCACTCCTCCACCCCAGCCTGCTGGTGGCACCCCGGATCCAGCGCCCAGCTGTGCAGCTGCTCCTGCCTAGAGACACACACAAGCATCTCTAAAAGTGAAAGTGAAACTACCACCTCTGCCATTTTCAAGGCAGACTTGCATCATCCCGCCCACCTATCAGAGCCTCCACCTCAGTTCCCACGGTGACATCATTAGACAGGAGACAAAGCCTCTCCCCTATGCTGAACAGACTGACACAACTAAGAATTACAGACCTCCAAGGCAACAGGCTACCTGTCTGCAACAAAAACAGAGGGGAGAGGTGGGAGATCAGAGCTCAAGGGACTTTAGCCACTACAGGATGAGAGAAAAATCTACACAAATAAGAAAACCAAAAGAAGAAAATGGGTCTCTCCCAGACTCCTGGGATGGCAGACACTGAGAAAACTGACTTTGGAATGCAAACAATGAAGAGCCCCCAGAATGAAGGGTCTCAAAATACAAGCCTAGACATCAAGACATTAATGGAGAGATTAAAAAGAATTGAGGAAACTCAAGAAGAAACTAGAAAGGAGCTGATATCTGAGATAACAGTAATAAAGAATACTGTGAATGAAATAAATAACAAACTGATGAGCATGGAAAGCAGAATTACCCAAGCAGAAGAAAGAATATAGAACTAACCCAAACTCTCAAAAACACAGAAAACAAGTTCAAAAAGACAGAAAAAAATCTTCAAGAGATGAGCGATTACCTCAAGAAGCCTAACCTAAGAGTAATTGGCCTTCCTGAGGCAGAAAGAGAGAGAGAGACCACACTGAAATAGAACTTCCATGAGATCACTTAAGAAAAATTCCCTTATCTAATCAATGATGCAAAAACTCAAACACAAGAGATTCAGAGAACCCCTGCAAGACAACAAATGAGAAAACCAACTCCTAGACACATAATAATTTGCCTAAACAAAGTAGGTATAAAAGAAAAAATCCTAAAGACAGCAAGAGAAAAAGGCCAGGTCACCTACCATGGAAAACCAATTAGAATAGCAGCAGATTTATCTACAGAAACACTGCAGGCTAGGAGATCTTGGAGCCCTATCTTCAAAGTCCTAAAAGATAAACAATTTCAACCAAGAATCACCTACCCAGCCAGATCAAACTTCATCAGCGAGGAAGAATTAAAAACTTTCCCAGATATCCAATCCCTAAGAACTTATGCTGCCACCAAACCACCTCTACATGAAACAATGAAGAAAGTACTAAACACAGAAGAAAAGGAGAAAAAAAGAGCAGTGTTCTTCACAAGAGTACAGGAAAAAGAATAAAATACACATGAACCAACCCCCAAAACAAAAAAAAGACCATAAACCAAATGAAAGAGCAACTCTATAGGAACTCTATGACAGGGACGAACTCTCACATTTCAATAATTAGTTTGAATGTGAATGGACTAAATGCACCACTGAAAAGACATAGAATGGCAAAATGGATAAAATATCACCAGGCAACAATATACTGCCTTCAAGAGACCCATCTCACTAGAAAGAAAATGCACAGACTCAAAGTAAGAGGATGGGAAACAAATTTTCAAGTGAATGAAACACAAAAGAAAGAAGGAGTCGTGATCTTAAGTTCAGACAAAATACAATTTAAGCTATCAAAAATTTAAAAAGATACAGAGGGCCACTACATAATGAAAAAAGGTTAACTCCATCAACAAGAAATATCTATCCTAAACATATATGCACCTAACATAGGTGAACCAACTTTTATAAAGTAACTCTTAGGAAAACTAAAGAAAGATATTGACTCTAACACCATCATAACTGGGGACTTTAATACCCCACTCACAACCTTTGACAGATCATCGGTACAAAAAATCAGCAATGAGATTAGGAACCTCAATGTGACTCTGGACCAAATGAACTTAATTGATACCTACAGAACACTCCATTCAAAGACCAGAGAATACACATTCTACTCATCACCGCATGGAATGTATTCCAAGATCAACCACATAAT
>NW_007251130.1:35548-37991 GCF_000164805.1 Carlito syrichta | reverse complement strand
AAAATTCACGTTCAAGAATTTTTAGTTGATATCTGAATTCACTCATAATTGTTCAAATCAAATACTCAACACATGTTCATTGACTGAATAATCTGTCTGGTGCTATGGAGGATGCAAAAAATAAATAAAACTATCTCTGCCCTTAGGAATATAGAAGGAAGAATAATGCACATAGAGACCCATGATGTAAAGCAGAATATTCTAGAAGGAAGACATAAGCAAAATGCTGCTAGAGGTGAACAGAGAGATCACATTGTATTCTTCGAAGAGGTAGAGATCAGACAAGATCGCAGACATAATGGGCCATAAATCAAGCATAAGCAAATTTAAAAGGACTGAAATTCTACCATGCACCTTCTCGGACCACAGTGTAATAAAAATAAACATTAACGCCAACAGGGTCCCCCCAAACCCACAAAGACGTGGTCACTAAACAGCATGATACTAAATAACTCCTGGATCAATGATGAAATCAAAACAAAGATCAAAAGTTTCCTGGAAACAAAAGAAAATGAAGAATTATCTTACCAAAATCTCTGGGATGCCTAAAAAGCAGTAGTAAGAGGGGAATTTATATCCCGACAAACCCACATGAAGAAAATGGAAGGAGCACAAATTAATAACCTAACAAGCCACCTAAGTAAGCTGGAAAAGCAAGACCACAAAAACACTAATTTCAGCAGAAGAATCCAGATCACCAAAATAAAAGTCCAAATCCAGGACATAGAAGACAAAAAGACAATAAAAAAATCAATGAAATAAAAAGCTGTTTCTTCAAAAGGATAAACAAGATCGATGGTCCCCTAGCTAGATTGACCAAGAAAAAACGAGAAAAAACCCAAATAAGCACAATCAGAAACACAAAAGATGAAGTCACATCTGACCCTGAAGAAATACAGAAGTTCATCAGAGACTACTATGTACACTTGTATGGAAACAAACTTGAAAACCTCAAGGAAATGGCGGACTTTCTGTCATCACACAACCTGCCTAGGTTGAAACAAGAAGAAATTGAGACACTAAATAGACCAATAGCAATCAAGGAAATTGACTACATAATAAGAAATCTACCTACAAAAAAAAAGCCCTGGTCCAGATGGCTTTCCAGCAGAATTCTATAAGATATTTAAGGAGGAACTGATTCTAATCCTACTGAAGCTATTTCAGGTGATTGAGAAAGATGGAACCCTCCCCAAATCATTTTATGAAGCTAACATCATACTGATACCCAAGCCAGGTAAAGATCCAACAAAAAAAAGAGAACTACAGGACAATATCTTTGATGAACATAGATGCTAAAATGCTCAACAAGATCCTAGCAAACCAGATTCAAAAACACATCTCAAAAATTATCCATTATGACCAAGTAGGCTTTAGCCCTGGGACACAAGGCTGAGTCAACATTCGTAAAACAATATGTAATTAAATACATCAAGAGGTGTCAAAACAAAAACCACATGATTATATCATTAGATGCAGAAAAAAGCTTTTGATAAAAACCAGCACCCCTTCTTGATAAAAACCCTCGAATATCTAGGCATACAGGGAACATACCTCAAAGTAGTAAAAGCCATCTACGAGATACCCACAGTCAGCATACTCCTGAACGGACAAAAATTGGAACCATTTCCCCTGAAAACTGGAATAAGACAAGAATGCCCACTCTCACCCCTCCTGTTCAATACAGTATTGGAAGTCCTGGCTAGAGCAATCAGAGAAGAGAAGGCAATCAGGGGTATCCAAATAGGAAAAGAGGAAGTCAAATTATCTCTCTTTGCAAATGACATGATTGTGTACTTTGAAAACCCAAGAGAATCTGTCAAAAACCTCCTTACACTGATAAAGTCCTTCGGCAAAGTCTTTGGATATAAAATAAATGTGCAAAAGACAACCGCATTTCTTTACACAAATAATAAACAAACAGAAACCCAAATAAGAAGCGCAATTCCATTCACAATAGCCACACAAAAAATGAAATATCTTGGCATCTTCCTAACCAGAGACGTGAAAGACCTTTACAATGAAAACCACAAAACACTGCTCAAAGAAATCAAAGATGACACAAACAAGTGGAAAAATATCCCATGCTCATGGATTGGAAGAATCAACATTGTGAAGATGTCCATCTAACCCAAGGCAATCTACAGATTCAATGCAATACCTATCAAATTACCAGCAACATTCTTTTCAGACCTAGAAAAAACAACACAGGAATTCATATGGAAACACAAACGACCAAGAATAGCCAAAACAATCCACAGCAAAAAAAAACCAAAAAAACACAGCAGGTGGTATCACATTACCAGACTTCAAACTTTAGTATAAAGCTACAATCATCAAAGGAGCTTGGTATTGGTATAGGAACAGGCATATAGATCAATGCAATAGAATTGAGATTCCAGAAGCAAAACCTCAGTTTCTCAACCAACTCATCTTCGACAAA
>NW_007251130.1:4507-35528 GCF_000164805.1 Carlito syrichta | reverse complement strand
CACAAAACTCGAAACCCACAGGCCATAAGGGATAAGATAGACAAGTAGGACCTCATTAAACTGACAAACTTTTGCAAAGCAAAATAAACCATTAAGAGAACAGGGAGAAAACCTACAGACTACGAATAGTATTTGCTAACTCCAGGTCTGTCAAAGGCTTAACATCTTGAATCTACAAGGAACTCAAACGTGCTGAAAAGAAAAAAACAAACAACCCCATTATAAAATGGTCAAAAGATATGAACAGACCCCTCACAAAGGAAGACATCCGAGCAGCCAACAAACACATGAAGAAATGTTTAACCTCACTAATCATCAGGGAGATGCAAATCAAAACCATACTGAGATACCACCTAACTCCAGTCAGAATGGCAATTATCAACAACTCAAAAAATAATAGCTGTTGGAGAGGGTGTGGTGAAAAGTGAACACTTCTACACTGTTGGTGGGAGTGTAAACTAGTGCAACCTCTGTGGAAAGCAGTGTGGCGATTCCTAAAAGCTCTAAACATCAACCTCCCATATGACCCTGCAATACCCCTACTGGTAATATACCCTGAAGAACTCAAATCACTCTATAAAAAAGATACTTGCACACGAATGTTTATTGCAGCATTGTTCACAATAGCAAGAACCTGGAACCAACCACGCTATCCATCAAAAGAGGACTGGATTTAAAAAATGTGGTACATATACACGATGGAATACTATGCAGCCATAAAAAAGTACAAAATCATGAATTTCGCAGCAACCTGGATGGAGCTAGAGTCTATAATACTGAGTGACCTCTCACAAAAACAAAGATCTGAATATCACATATTCTCACTCATAGTGGACCTTGATCATCCACTGCACTACCGTAAGAAAATGACTGACAGTGGTGGGAAACCATGGGGGTATGGGACTAATGGTAGTAAACATCTGTCTGGGGATTGGGAGACACCTGTTATCAACAAGGGGGCCTAAATGAAGCATATTTGTATATACATAACCCTTAACTGTACCCCACAATATCAAAATAAAAAATATTGATTAAAAAAAGAAGACTTACTAGGATGAGTAGAGTAATGTCTATGTCTACTTAGGGGCAGAACTTCATCATTATTTTGAGATAATCAAAATGAAAATTTTCTGTTGCATTCCAAATTCATGAGCATTTGTTACAAAAAATTTTAACATCACATTTGACGGAAAGAAAAGACAGAGGTGTTAAATTTAAAGAAGAGTTCTCCCAGCCTGTAATCCCGCACCTTTGGGAGGCTGAGGTGAGTGGATTGCCTGAGCCTGCGGGTTCGAGACCTGCCTGGGTAATTTGGCGAGACCTCATCTCTACAATAAATCAAAAAATTAGCCAGGCATGGTAGCACGCGCCTGTCATTCTAGCTACTTGAATCATGTTTATATATTTCAGGGAAGCAGCTACATGAATTTATGTATATTTCACTTATTTTTCTATATTTCTTTCATTGCAGATTGTATCATACCTCAAGAGCAGTGTGATCCTTATGGAAGGATCGCCGGAGCCTAGCATGTCGAGGCTGCGGTGGCCGGGAGTGGCCACTGCACTCCAGTCTGGGCGACAGAGTGAGACTCCAACTCAAAAAAAAAAAAAAAAAAAGGAAGAGTCCTCCCTTTGAAGCACGAAATTCAAACACTACAAATTATCCAATTTCTGACTACTGGTAAGAACGGAGTTTTAATCAGAAAAAAATGCTCTTTGACCACTTGCTGCAACCTACTTATGCAAGCAGTTTCCTGTTGATGGTGACTACGAAGAGAGAGAAGAGACTATGTAGCTATTAAAAAAAAGCTTCTGTATAGTCTATTGCAGATTCACCAATGTTTAACATTTTCCCATATGCTTGCTCTTCTTTCCTTCTCTCTCTGTATATATGTATGCAGATATTAATCCATATATTTATGTGTGTATATAGGTATATGTATTTGTCTATATCTATGTATATAAATATACAAAAACACTAAATGCATTCATTTTCTGAATCACTTGAAGATAGATTGCATCTATAAAGCACTCAAGCCTTTTTACTTTTCTTCGAAATGTAATTAACAATTTATAAATTTCTTTACATTGTATAATTCAGTGATTTTTACTACATTCATAAGTATATGCCCCTCTTAACATTCTATAATTCCAGAACATTTTTTTTGTTGTTATGAGACAGGATGTCTCTATTTCCCCAGGCTGACTTTGAACTCATGTGCTCAGGGGATTCTCCCACCTCAGCCTCCCAAGCAGCATGGTTTACAGGCAAGCACCACCATGCTCTCCAGAACATTCTTTTTTTGAAGAAAAATTTTATTTAAAAGTAAATTAGTGAGAGAAAGAAAAGGGAGAGAGAAGATTCACCTCCCCAAGGTAGGGGAGGGGGCCAAAGCCAGGAGGCATGGCGACAGCCATAGTTCAAAGAGCACATGGCCATACCAGAGTCTTCCAAGGCAATGGCCTAGAACGTTCCTATTACCTCTAAAAGAAAGATCTCATCCATTAGCTATCATGTCCTGTTTCCAATTTCATCCAACCTCTAACAAGCACACTTTCTGTTCCTATGCATGTATCTATTATGAACATGTCACATACATGAAATCACACGATACATGTCCCTTCGGGTCTGGCTTTGTTCATATAGCACAATAATCTTCTCTAGGTTCATCTACATTGTAGCATCTAACAGGATTTCATTCATTTTATTGGAGACTAATATTCCATTGTATGGAAGTAGCACGTTTGTTTCTCTAATATCTGCTGATGAGCTCTCATTTATTTCTGATGCGTCTTTTCCATCAATATTCAAGAGCAGTGTGATCCTTATGGTATAGAAGGTGCAGAAATCCTGCAATCGCCACGGCTTCATGCAAAAAATAAAAAATATAATCTTCACTCTTGTGTGAAATGCTGGGACACAGCTATGTCTCTGTTCTACTCTCCTTCTCTGGCGTACAAATTTCTACCCTGAGATGCATCCTTCCTGCTTCTCTCCATTGAATGACTGCACTGAGGAACTGTAGGGAACACGCAGGGGCCCAGGGTCTGTGCCTCAACTTCATGAGAGCTGCAGGAGAAGGTTTTTGTCCTGCCATTGACTCTGTCTTTGCCATTTCCTGTTTCATTGGCCAAGACTTCTGCCTGACTTTGTTTCCACCACTTCTAAGATATCTATAAGGGCCATTCTTTCACCTAGTTCTTATTCATATTTATGGAATCTTTTTCATTTTACATGTGTCTTGAATCATGTTTATATATTTCAGGGAAGTAGCTACATGAATTTAAGTATATTTCACTTATTTTTCTATATTTCTTTCATTGCAGATTGTATCATACCTCAATAAGTGCAAGAATGAGCACTTCTAGTTTATGGAAATCTATCCACCCAAAGCATATCCGCCCATGTCATTGCCCAAGTGGCTTTGATGCAAATTTGGAATCAACCATTCTGTTGCTTTTCTGTGCATGATTTTCAACTAAATCTGAATCCCAACAATATGTGCCATAGTTCTGAAACAGTGAGTAACAAACAATACACCAGTTGAGTAAAGAAAGGACAATTCCATTGCATAAAGTCCCCAGGATACACGAGACCCATCACATATTTGGGGACAATCCCTGTGAAATAAACAGAGCTTTCTGAAGAACTGAGCAGCTGGTGAGCCCATGGGGAAAAATGAAGACTCCTCATTGCCAGGCATCTGTCATTGTTAGACTTTGGGTAGGGTATCGGATGTCTAGAAGAAATGCTGTTAGGGGATTAGTTGATCCACATTTTCTGCTTCGTTGAATGACTTCCTTCTGCAGGAGTATTCCAAGATACCTTCTCAAAAAGATGGAAAGGATGAAGGCATTTTAGGTTGATGGTAATACTGGGTCATGGTCATGATCAAGACAAACCTGGCGCAGAGAAGAATGTGGGTCAGATACACTTGAATGATGCATTTAAACTTTCAAGAATACATCAATACTGTCATTATCTTGTCAATGTCAGCTTCTTCAGAACTTAACCAAGCACTTCTGCCAGGATAAAAAAGAGTAGGAATGGGGAACAATGAGTAGAAGCACCTGGTCACTGAACTCAGCATTCATGAGGCAAACAGTGTTCTCGTCATGGTATCCACATTGTCTGATCTGCCTGACCTGTCTCATTCAGAGAAGTGTGTTTTACTCTCTTCTGAGAACAAACCAGGATATAGTGGGACTTGTGGGCCCTGGACTCTTTACCTTGCTGCAAGAAAGTATGGAAAATTCGGAAACCTAAGAACTCTACTCCTTTATTCCAGTTTCAGTCTTTTCACTGATCATGGCTACATCCATGATCATAATGAATATTTCTACTTGGTTTGTAACACTGTTTCTCACTGCAGGTTTCAACTGAGCTTTCTCAGGTCTCCACTAATGAACACTTATCAATCTGCCTCCCCATGTCCAAGTTTGTGTTGTTTGCTCTATTCACATTTCTGATCCTTGATTGTGAGCATGTATTTCAAACCCTTTACTATGATTTTAGCAGCGTTTTGGGAGGAAACACTTTGGTGTGGGTTCACCTCATTCAATGCATCAACTTTAATTGATTCTATCAGTAGCTTCCACCAGTTGTACCAGATTGTGGCTCTGCAAGCTCTTTAGACATGAGTCACCTGTGATGACATGATGTGAATCCAGAACCCAGCATGGGCAGAGAGACGATTGTTCTTGGAATTGGAATTTGTGTTGTGAAGGTAGACAAGCCTAAGTGAGAGCAAGTCTTTATGATGAAATCTTCAGGAAACAAACTTCTGTTTTTATATATTATAAACTATTGAATCAATGAATAGTGCCACTGGAGGATAGTGAGGACTCTTTGGGAGAATTTTCCAAAACAAAAATATAGGTGATCATGAGCCTTATGAGGTTTGTTCATCCTTTTTTGCTCTCTGAGTTAATTTACCTTGAATCTTTGAGTTATCATTTAGGAGGCTAGCCAGTTTTTTTCCTTTATTTCTTCTACTGTTTTTTTTCTCCTTTTTAGATTTTATTAACATGGACAATAAGTAGCATGAAGGTATCTCACAAATAGCTGCTCCTTTTTCCCTTTTTTGAGGGGAAAGTGAGGGCTCTTTTTTTTTTCTTTGTGTTTTATTTTGATTATTACTATTGCTGGGGCTTCAGAGTTTCTGTTGTCTTCTGCAATGTCTAATCTGGTTTTATACCATGTAGTTGTTTTTGTGATTGGTTTGTAGTTTTCCCAGCAGTTTCACTTTGTTTTCTTTCATGTCGCCTATTACATTTGGAACTTTTCTTTCCATTAATTTCAACAGCATTCTCTTTGACTTCCTAGGTCATCTTTGTATTAGGTGTTGTGAAATCTTTTTCAGATGTTGCCAACAATTGTGTCATCTCTGGGTAATGCTTTGTTGATTGTCTCTCTCATGTCAGTTGAGGTTTTCTTGCTTTTTATTTTGTCAAGTGATTTTGAATTCTATTCTGGACATATCCAATATTATCTCATGAAGTTCTGGATTCTTTATATTGCATGCTGAGTTTTGTGTTTGCAACCTTATTGGGATCAGGCTACAAATTCCCAACTGGCTTATAAAAATTATGTTTTCCATGTCATTTACTCTTTTGTTGTTTGAGTAGGAGTCTCATTCTGTCACCCAGGCTGAAGTGCAGTGGCATGCTCATGGCCACTACAGCCTCAACCTGCTGTATTTAAGTGATCCTTCTACTTCAGCTTTCCAAGTGATCCTTCTTACCTCAGCTGGAAGAACAGGGTCATGCCACCATTCCTGGCTAATTTTTTGATTTATTGTAGAGATGAGGTCTCATCAAGTTTTCCAGTCTGCTCTCAAACCCCTAGGCTCAAGCAATCTTCTCATCTCTGCCTCCCAAAGAGCTGGGATTACAGGTATGAGCCACTGCACCTAGTCTGCCATTTCCATTTTTACAACTTTTTTCCTGGTATTAGCATCTGTCCTGGGGTGTTCCACCAAATTTCATGTGTGAGAACTAAATGGTGGTCTATCCTTTAATTTTGCTCTTAAAATCTTTCTCAATCTATTTAGGATTAGATCCATGCATGCACAGCATAGTAATGGATCCAGAATTTCATACAGTGATTACTCAGTTGCTTTCCCAAACTCAAGTCTGTTCACATGCTAACTATGTCTTCTGGTACCAAGAGCAAGCAGGCATAGTCCCCAAACTTCTCATTTAGGCTGTCAGTTCTCAGCTCCTAGGGATCCCTGATCACTTCTCTGGCTCTCACTTGTCTGGCAACATGGCATTTCTGACCATCTCTGGGTTCCAGACTGAGTACAAGGCAGATTCTTAGAGCAGCACATATATGAGCAATGCCTTCCACAGTGACCAAGGTCATAGAGAGGTGAGACCAAAACCAGCCCTGTGTACACAGACTCCTCCTTTCTGTGAAGGCATTTCCTCACTCTTCCATGCCCACTTCCTTCAACATGGCCTTGAGAATTCACTCCTTTTTCAGATCCTTTCCTTTTCCACCATGAAGTCGTAAAGGAAACCTTCTCTGTGGCTTGTGGCAGCTTCCTTCTGCTTGTGAGATATGCTCCCTGAATGTGCAACTTTTCAGCTCTTCACAGAGTCATGATCACATGTACTTGCCTCTTTGGGGCAGCCTTGCTCCTCTCTTCAGGGCCAGCCTCACTCTAAAGACTTCTCTGGCTCCCACGCTGTGTGGACCCATATGGATAGAAGTCATCAAGAGTCACCTCCAGAAATTATGTCTTCCTCACCTCTGTGTCCACCATGCACTGGTGAGGATACTCGCTCTACTGGCTATTCCTCTGCATGTCTGCACTAAAGGTAACCACTGTGAAGAGAGTAACCACTGAGGAAGTTCTTGAGAGAGTAAGAGCAAAGAGGATGTTGTTGTTTTTATTTTTATTTTCCCTCCTCTTTGCCCCAAAACCTCAGGTTGTTGAGCTTGGAGGTATTTGAGTGACTTTCTCTGTGCTGTCTTGGAATTGTCCCTCCCCTTAAGCCACTGACTCCTATCCTGAAACACCCACAAAAAGACTGATTTCACACAGGATGGGAGTTTCCAAAGAGGCTCCAAAGGAAATAGTACCTTGAGTATGTCCCCCTTCCTCACTGAGGTCAAGTAGATCTAATTTCCCTGGGAGCCAAAAAATTTTTTAACAGAAATCTCAGTTAATCTATTATCTGTGAGAAATAATTTTAAAAGTATTCAGACATGTCCTGGATTCAATATTTAAATTTTCAGAAATTTTGTGGAGTAGTTTTTTTTTGATGTGTCTCTCTGTGTGTGTGTGTCTGTCTGTGTGTGTGTGTGTGTGTGTGTGTGTATTTGAGACAGGGTCTTACCTGTCACCCGAGTTGGACTACAATGGTATAATCATGGCTCACTGCAGCCCAAACTCCTGAGCTCAAGCCATCCTCTTGTTTCACCTTCCTGAGTAGCTGGGACTACAGTTGGGCACTACCACAGATGGCTAAATTTTTTAATTTTCATTTTGTAGAGACAGGACCTGCCTGTGTTTCCCAAGCTAATCTTGAACCCTTGACCTTGAGGGATCCTCCTGTCTCAGCTTACTTAAGCACCCTAACTAGCCTGTTGGCTAGTTTTTAAACATAGCCATTATTAGAGTTAGATTAAGTATTCATCAAGTAAATACACTATATAAAAAAGAAAGGAACCATTGTACTCAATATGTAACCTATCACATTGTGGTGTACTTTAAATACACACAATAAATTTTATTTATAATAACAAAGCACTTCAGTTGTCTACAGTTTCATAAATATTACTCCCAAAACTTACCATGTTAAGAGAAGACATATTTTTGATCTTGTAGTGTGAATCTGAGAGCAGCTTTTTTTGATGGTTCTGGCTCTAGATTGCTCATGAATTTGAAGCCAAGCTGTCTATCAGGGCTACATCCAGATGCCCAGCCCCAGACTAAGGGAACCTTCCACTAAAACTAACCTTTATCACAAATGTAGATGAGTTCAAGAAAAAGCCAGAGCTCCCCCATAGCAGCATCCCAGTGTCAAAGGGAAGGCACCATGGGGCAGTAGGCCCAGCAGGCGGTCCTGGGTTGTACCCAGTCCTGTTTGGAGAGATGGAGAGAAGGGGTGTTCACTGTAAGGACATGATAAAGAGCCACTGCCCAGTGACCTGACCTGTGTTGGCAGCTCTGTCTCCCTGGCTTTCAAGCAACTCAGAGGTAAGCACTATCCTTCGTTTTCGTGCTTAAAAATTTGAACGTAGCCAGTCTTCACACATTTTCCTTTCAAATTTTCTTTGATTTTTTTTTACTCCAGTGTCCTCATATGTTAGTGTGAAACTGAGTAATTTTTCTTATCATAGAATCTTACATTTAAACAGATTTCTTGTGTTTGTATGTGTGATTGATCATAGCTCCTGTATGGCATAGATAAGCATTACCAAATACACTTCTAAGTTCCACTTTTTAAAAATTTGCAGCATCTGCCCAGTCTGCAATTCGGGAATGGGAAGGTTATATTCATTAGAAACAGACTCTGTGAAACACCAGCCCTCCCTGCCATTGTGGAAATAGCAGTACTTTCCCCTGTACTGTTCACCTATTGACTCATGTTTTTGTTTTTTTCATAATGAATATGCAGTTGCATTTATAATCTAGCATGACTTCTGCTAGGAATGAAATACGTTCTCTTGAAGAATGACCTGAAACTATCTTAAAGAGGATCAGACACAACTACCAATCTCTCTGGTTCTCAATCCCAAACGTTGCCTCTGTGTACGGTAACCAGGAGTTTCAAATTAAACAATACAGTCCCTATTCCTGTGGAAAGATTCTGGCTCCTGAGCATGAGAAGCTTGCAAGGGTCACTCTGGTGCCCATGAATGGATCCTTCCCTGTCCCGTCCTCACACTCAGTCCCAAATACATGGTACTGGATCCTTACATGGATGAAGTTTTAAGAGCACATTGGTGATACACACAGAATTAAGAGGATCTTCATTTGCCTTTGCAGCATAATTTGAAAATATCTGGACAACTCTTGATATAATTTTGGAAGTATATTTGATGATAGTATTTGGTAAATTACTCCTTTCTGGGATTGATGTTATTTTGATTCTCCTTATCTCAGCGAAATGAAAATCTTAGACCATAAATAGACCCGAGTCTAACGTGTCTCTGGCCTTTTTACTCTCCATCAAGTGTTTTGTTCAAACAGTGTGTGGACACTTCTTACAGGGCAATCACAACTATCTTAAGGCAGGGTCTTGATTGCCTGATTAGTACTGGAGCTGGGAGCTGCAGTGTGTCTTGTGCCTATGGGTCCCCAAGTGTGAAATGCCCACTGCAAGTCCCCAGTGACACACCAGGAAGCCTTGTGGCAGGCATGCCTTTACCCTGACCATACACCTACCTCCAGAAGAG
Organism: Carlito syrichta; assembly: GCF_000164805.1. Classification (NCBI taxonomy): domain Eukaryota; kingdom Metazoa; phylum Chordata; class Mammalia; order Primates; family Tarsiidae; genus Carlito; species Carlito syrichta. The sequence continues at coordinate 26,116 of NW_007251130.1, read as the reverse complement.
GGTTGGCTGCTCCTTACACAAGATGTAGGAGTCTTTAGGCTCACTGAGATGTTGCTTCTGTCAGGCACACTTCTGAAAAGATGTTTCAATTGTAAGAATCTTGTTCAAAATTGCTTGTCCGCTGCTGATAGATGGTATATTGTGGGACAATTTCATCCCTGGTTACACACTCCTAGACAACTCCACTCTATTTTATGGAGCCACAGGGAATAAAGAAGACTTTGCTGGGCACAGAGATGGGAAGGCTTCAGGATCAGCCCAGCATGTTGGGGGAGGTGTCTGTACCCTGCCAGCCCAGGGGAGACTCCAGCTTGGCTGTGCACCCTCATCAACCTCACTCTTGATGAAGATTTCAACTTCCATTCCTCTGATATTCATTTGTTCATCCAAAAATATTTACTGTATGAGGTATATACTGGGTTCTAGGAGGCACCTTGGTAATGAAAACAGGCAAGGTCCCTGTTCTCAAGGAACGTGATCTTTGTAAGATAAGTAGATCAGGTGTGGAGGATTCATAGTAGATGAGTAAATGCATAAAATGTGTGCCAAGAAGGCAAGGTCTGGTGCTGGCGACAGTGGGAGATGTGGTCTGGGGTGGGTGTGAAACTCCACAGGGGGGGACACTGGAGCCTCCTCAGTCTCCCTCTTCCTCCCTCCCCTCTACTGGCTTCTCCTCTTCTTGCAAACACCCCAGTGCTAGAGCCTAAGAACTACTGGTTCTGAGCCTTTTCTCTTTCCCAGGCCTGATGATCCCAATTCAACTGCCTTTAATTTATCATCAGCTCCCAAATCCATATCCACAGTCCAACCTTTCTCAAGCTCCTTAGTTTGCTTCCAATTTAGCGTCTCCCTTGAGTGTCACACAAGAGCTTCACATTTAAACAAAACTCTTGAACTATTCCCAGAATCCATCATCTCTTGTCCTCCTCATCTCTGGACTCTACTCTCTCTTGTCATGGATGTGGAATCTTTCTCTGTTGTTCTCTCCTCTCCATCTTACTGCCCATCCACCATGTCCCATGAATTTTGCTCCAATGCCCCTGTCCATGTTCCCTGCCTCCACCACACCCCAGGGTTCCATCATATCCAACTTAGCACCCTGAGGACACTCAGAACCCACAGTCCCCAAATAATCTCAGAAATCATGAACCAGACCACAATACCCAGCCACTTGCTTAAACCCCTTAATGACAATGCGTCACACTAAGTATAAAAAACTCTTCCCCATGACTAACAAAGTCTTGAATGTCCAGGTTGCTCTGGGACATCTTGTTCCATGATCCAGGCCACAGGAAACAACCCCATCTATTTCTGGGTCTCCTATTATTATTAGTTCTTATTGCAATAATTGACAGACCATGAATTTTGTACTATTTCCCCCTTATTATTACTTTAAGAACACTCCTTCCACTTGCCTTATCTTTCAGATAGTATTTCTTTCACCAAACACCAACCAAATTTTCCCTCATTTCCTTCATCAAACTATGTTCCCTGGCACAATTTTAAAATCTGGCTTAGATTTCAATTGGAGGAGGAATGGATTTTGAGAAGCTATTTGTAAGCCAGTATCACTCTTAGATGAGTGCTCAGGCTCCACTAAGGCTCAAATATCTTGGAGCTAAATAATCTCCAGAGACTAGTTGGTGCTTCAGCCTCCTGGTTACCAATTCCATGCAGCTGATCGAGTCATCTAAAACTCAAACCCACCATCGAATCAAAACAAAGACAGCACTGATTTTTCTAAAAATCCAGCTCTGTACTGAAGAAAGGGGTAACACACACCACTTCTGTCTCAGTTGTTCCCACAAGGGAGGAAAAAGACTGAGTGAGTAGACACCCAACACTGAGAAATGATCTCATGTCTGCTTATGCCTGCACCCTACACGTGACAAGGCTTCTGAGTGCACCAGAGGAGGGTATCTCCAGATGCCAATGTGCAGATGGATGGTATCTGATATCTGATGGAGGTAGCTTGCTTGTAGGACTTCCAAGCTCAGATAGGCCCAGAGAGGAAATTTGGATTAGAATTGGATCATTTAAATTACTTGAAGGCTTCTGATAAAGGACTGAGGTTCAATAAGCAGTAATCAATCAGAGATTGAAAGTTGAATAGAAGACTCTTAGATGTGGAAGCAACAGGCAAGGATTTGGAATCTGTCTCTATTTGAAAGGACCTCAACTGTCTCTGTCTGTGAGGATCTTGACTCATCTGAGGATCTTTCCAATGACCCCATTTGCTTTTTCCCTAAGTACTTCCCAAGCAACAACTATGGGTTCTCCTCATACTCAGTGAGGGAGGAAAGCAGGAGGAAGGAAACAGAAACAAAACTCTGAGTACTCCTTCCTCTCTTCCCCTCACCATTCACTGGGGGACATTCAGCTAAATGTGACTCAGCCCTGGCTGATGGATATAGGCTGAGCAAGGCAGGAAGCTGGGTGAGGGATTTGCTCAAAGCCCACCCTCCACCAGAGCGCCAGAGGAGGAGGGGGAAATTCAGAGGACCTCGACACCTGATGCAGGGTCTTAAGAAAAAGCATTTATGGGCTTCACCCCATATCTTAGACCACGTCCCTTTTCATGGTCAGGACCAAATTCCTGGACCTTGGGGAGGGGAATGAACAAGGGGTCCAAGTGGAGTCTCCCTTCCTATTGTGCTCATGGGTCTACCTTTCTCTGTTTTACCCTTCAGCCATCAGCTCCAGCCTTTGGTGAGTGAAGTCCTCCCTCACAGCTACTCCTGGGCCTCCAGTCACTCTCACTTGATCTATGAGTGCAGGACTTGTCATGAATTCGAACACCCCAGGACAGTTCCTGAGGAAACATGGACAAGCTTCTCTGTGACTCACATAGCAGATAGACAAATGCCTCATGTCATCCCCAGCTGGTTTAGGCTCCATATTTGAGGGCCCAGCCACCCCACCATTGCCAGGGACAAGCTAATCACTTCTATATCCTGTCTTCCCCCTGCCCCAAACTTGTTTCGCATAAATGTCTTCCTATGGGAGCTGGACCAGGAACTCCAACAGCTCATACAGGGACCTTGGGCTGAGGACAGACTTCCTCATCCTGGGAAACTGCTAAAGCCCACCAAAAATTTGGTTCTACCTATTCCCCTTAAGTCTGTGTATAAATATCTTGGAAACATTTTTGTCCTCCAGAGACCTTTGGAGGCCACCTGTTTCACTCGTGTTCAAAGAAGCAGAAAGGAGATGTAGACACGATCTGATTTTTATGCTCTTGGTCATAAGAATTTTTTCTTGGGAAGTTAAGAAATTCTGCTATAGAAACAACATGATGAATGTGAACACTGGATAATACATTCAGGTCGATAGACAATTTCCAAATGCAGCCCGTGGCAGATTCTGTTGGAGCCATTATTCAGTGGGTGTCCATCCTCCAGCCAGGTAGCCTTTGTTGTGGGTGGACCCTGGGCTCTCAGACTGTAGTCACCTCATGAAGTGAAGCCCGGAAGTGACAGCCACCAGTACCACACACAGCCAATAAATGACTGGGGCAGGGCACATAGCCCTGTTCACTAGCCTGCAAATAGGACACACCTTGTGGTGCAATTCTGCTCCAGAGCTCCCCACAGGACCAGGTTGGAGCCTGAGTTTACTTCTGTACCTTTCCTATCCTACACCTCTCCTAATCCTGGTTTCTTTTGAAAGTACTCCTCAGTTAATCACATGGGCCAAGTTTCCATTTCAAGATCTGTCTTCCTGAGACTATGCTTGGGAAATAAGAAAGAGGAAGGCCCCTGTCCTGGTCATCATGTCAAGACCATCACATACACCATGTCTTTTGTGTCCTTCTATCCTAGGCATGGAGCACTGCACTGTTCATGAAAAGGCTGCAGAGAGGTCTGCGTGGGTTTACACCAACTATCTCCTAATGATTCTCACCAGGATTTTGATATCGCAAATAGCACTGCAATGAACATCCTCAGGCAGACTCCATGGGTTTACATGAAACATAACCATGGGATATATTTTTTAAAATAGAATTCCTGGGTCAAAGGATGTGTCTTTGTAATTTTCTCCAAGTATTTTCAGCTTCCCCTCAAGAGGGTTTGTACTAATTCAGTGTTAACTATAAGTATTTGATCAGAGTATAGTGTTGAAAATTCAGAATTTTGCCCAGTTGTTGTGTTAAAAATGTTACCCTGTGACAATTTTATTGTGAGTTTCACCTATTTTGCTTGAGGTTGAGGATTTTCTCAAATATTTCAGTATATTTTTTAGGATATAGTAAAATTTTCTGAAGTGTTCAAATAAGAAGTATTTTCAGCTTTGTGGGAAAAGAGTCAAACTCTAGCATGTATTTGAGACTCAAGTAGTTATTCTGTATGAATAGTGATATGTAGGGGATGGCATTCCTTCTTCAGGCAGCAGGGGGCACTGTGGGTGTTGGTTTAGAAGCATATCAACTCCAAATTCCCTGGTAGTGCTCAAGTGAAGAGGGCATGACTGAGGCTTCCTTTGAGGCTCCTTCTATCAGGTCAAATCTAATATCAGTTCATGACACTATCTGGCCCTTCTTCTGAACTTGGGAAATTGACAACATGAGACCCTCTGGCTCAGGGCTCACACAAGAGCTCAGAGAGACAAACTGAGGGATGCAGAACAGATTTGTATTGCCTGCTCACCAGGGTACGCACCAACAAGTTTACAAGAGGGAAGAATCAAGATTTGCATGAAGAGACTCTCCACCCTATAATAGTATCCTGTAGGCCCATCCCAGCTGTGGGTTCAGAATTAGAACTCTGAGGTGCCTCCACCATGGCCTGGACCCCTTTCCTGCTCACCTTCCTGACTCTCTGCCCAGGTGCTGCTGTCTCCTGGGGCTCAGTGCCTGCAGGACTAGGGATCAGTCTGGCCCTGAACTCCAATCCACATGGGGGATGCAGCAGGATGTGAGGCACCAGGAATTAGACCTTCCTTCACAGAATCATTCTTCCTGTCCTCTCTTGCAGGGTCTGTGATTTCCTCTGAGCTGACTCAAGCGTCTGCAGTGTCTGTGGCCTTGGGACAGACAGCCAGGGCTACCTGCCAGGGAGACAGCATAGGAACATTATGCAACATAATGCAAACTGGTGCCAGCAGAAGACAGGCCAGCCCCTGTACTGGTCATCTACTACGGTAGCAACCAGCCTTCAGGAATCCCTGAGTGATTCTCTGGCTCCAAATCAGGGAATATAGCCACCCTGACCATCATCAGGGCCCAGGTCGAGTACAAGGCTGACTTTTACTGTCAGTCATGGGAAAGCAGTGCTAGTTAACCACAGTGATACAGACATATGGGAAGGTGAGACACAAACCCCATCTCTGTTGTGTCATACTCCTCTAGCCCCAGAAGGACTGTAGACAAAGACAGAGCAGGCCTATAACCCCAGCACTTGGGAGGCCAATGAGGGAGGATTGTTTGAGCCCAAGAATTTAAGACCAGTCTAGGCAACATAGTGAGACAAAATTTAAAAAATTAGTTGGGAGTGGTGGCATGTGCCTGTAGTCCCAGCTACTTGTGAGGCCGAGGCAGGAGGATCACTTGAGCCCAGTTCAAGGCTGCAGATAGCCATGATCATGCCACTGCACTCCAGTCTTGGTGAGAGAGTGAGAACCTAGTTCAACAAGAGAAGACAGTCTTTTTTTAAAAACCAATGTGATGGATTTGAATTTGAACACTGGATATACACATCAGTAGGAAATTTAACCGGTAGCAGATGTCTTTGGAGTCAACGTTCCATGGGTCCACCCATCTCCCAGCCTTCTATGGAGGTAAATTCTGCACTCTCAGAGTGAAGTCGCCTTATGAAGGAGTGTCTGGAAGTGACAACCCACCCCCTGACCTGAATGAATGAGTGAGTCAGGAACATAAGCCCTGCTAGCTGGCCTCCAAGTAGGACACACCTTGTGGTACAATTCTGCTCTGGATTACCTTCCTTTCCCTACTACTCTCTCCATCCAGGTTTTTTTTGAAAGCACTCTTCAGTAAATAAAGGAGCCAAAGTTTCCACCTCAAGCTCTCCCTCTTTGAGGCTATACTAGGGAGAGATGAAAGAGGAAGGACCTTGTCCAGGTCCTCATGTCAATACAATCACATGCATTATTTCTAGTAGTCCTTCCATTCTAGGCATAGAGCACTGCCCCACTCATAATAAGACTGCAGAGGGTTCCACCTGGCTTTTAATTAACAATCCCTTAATGGTTCTCACCAGGATTTGGGTCTTACAAATAACACTACAATGAACATCCTCAGTCTGACTCATTGGGTTCATGGGTGTATATCACCATTGGAAAATTCTAGAAGTTGAACTGTTGTGTCAAAGGAGGTGTGTTTGTTATTTTCACTGATTATTTTCAGAATCCCATGTAGAGCACTGTACCAGTTGACAGTGTTAACTATAAATGTTTGATCAGAGTATATTGCTTGATTTTCTGCCAAACTGTTAGATTAAAAAGTCACCTTGTGACACTTTTGTTTTGGATTTCTAGCATTTTCTCAAATATTTCAGGGCTTTGTATTTATTAGGAATTGCTAGACTTTTTCTTAATGTTTACATAATAAGTATGTTAGGTTTTGTGGGCCAAGAGTCAACTTTGAGGATATAATGTAGGTAATTACAATATCATTTACAATGTACTTTTTAAAAAGTATAAAACCCAAATCAGTTTTGGACCATGAAAAAAATAGATGACATTAAGGGTTTGTTCCACAGGATGTGGTTTAAAGAATTGTGCTTTACAGGATTATGTGAAGTTGAAAATTCCACTAGCGTATAATGCAGATGTGGAACAGGATATTTTAACTCCTGTAGTGACCTGAGGTCTTTCTGTGAACAAGATCAAACTTTTATCATTAATTTGATTGGATTTGGGGGTTTGTGCAAGGTAGTAGTGTGTCACAGTCGCATACCTTTTATCGCTATTTTTTGCTGAATTCTGGGAGTGTTTCAGATCAGGAATAAATTCCCCTAGATAGAAAATCAGAGGTGGTGGAGGGGCAAAAGGACAAGAAACTTTTTATGAAAGTCTGGAGTCATCCAGAGGTGATTGTCTGAAAATGAAGCCATTAGTTGGGTCCTTATCCAATCTGACTGGTGTGTTCCTAAGAAGAGGACATTTGGATTAGAAGAGATGAGACATCGAGGTGAGCATGCTGAGGAATGACCACATGAGGACAGGAAGAAAGTAGCTATCTGCAGGCCAAAGAAAGATGTCTCAGCAGAAACCAAAGGTACCAACTCCTGTATCTTAGATCTGTAGCTTCAAAATTGTGAGGAAATCAGCTTCTGTGGTTTAGGCCGCCAGGTCTTTGGTATCCTGCAATGGATGCCTTAGCAAATGATGATGAGAAGGAACCTGGAGACCAGGGATGAGGGAGGAAGAAGATAGAACAGGAGGCTGAAGGGGTCAGGAGAGACTGGAAAGTCAGACCTGAGGTGAGTTTCTTGAAAGGAATCATGACTCTACTCACTATTTTCTGGAGATTTTGGGAAAAGTATTCAACCTGCCAATATAGATTCTTTAATAAAGATTGTGTCTTATGTATAGGGATCCTAGTGCCCATATTCCATGTTATACATTTTTTCTAGAGGTTACATTTATAAAACACTTACCAGTGCATCTGGCATAAACTATGGCTCCTAATTAGTCATTCTGCATGACCTTGAGTTAAATGAAGGATGGCATTCCTCTTGAGGGCACCAGTAGGCACTGCAGGTCTTGATTTGGGGAACATAATAACTCCAAGTTACCTGATTGTGCTCAAGTACAAAGGGCATTATAGATGTTTCCTCTGAGACCCACCTTGCTTTCCTGATGACCCTGACAAATTACCAGCATAACACCCTCAGGCTCACAATTCAGATAGACACCGTGAAGAATCTAGACCAGATTTGCAACCACCACCACCAACAAACAACCCAACAAGCAAAAGAAAGGGGTAAGTAGGTTTGAATGAAGAGACTTCCCTTTCAATGATAAAAGGGGCATGGATGCCCCTTCTCTATCTGAAGACTCAGAAGGAGAGCTCTGGTGTGCCTCCACCATGTCCAGGACAGCTTCCATGCTCCCTGCACAGGTGCTACCTCCTAGGATCTGCTTTGTTATGACCTGCAGCTCAGGGAGTGATGCTGCAGAGTATAGGGCTATGGGAATGAAATCCTCATACTGAGACTCACTTCTTCTGTCTTCTATTGCAGGCTCCATGGCCTCTTCTGAGCTGATTCAACTATCTTCAGCATCTGTAGCCTAGAGACAAAGAGTCAGGATCATTTTCCAGGGATATGGCATAAGAAGCTATCATACATGCTGGTATCAGCAGAAGTCATACCGGACCCTGAGCCGGACATCTAGTTTAACTAGTTTATCTAGATCCTGGCCATCAGGAATCCTTGAGCAAATTTCTGACTCCAAATCAGGGAACATGGCCACCCTGTTCATTAGTGGGGTTCCGGCTGGGGATGAAGCTGACTATTGCTGTAAGTCATGGGACAGCAGTGGCACTAATCTTACAGTGAAACAGACAGATAAGGAAGTGAGACACAAACCCCTCCCCTTTCAGTGTCACCCTCTTACTTCATCTCCAAGAAGACTGTGGACAAAGCCAAGAGCAAGGCTGGTCCAGTTCACCTGGATCTGAGAGCCTCAGGCTCCTCTTCCCACCAACCCCCAGGCAGGCACTGCAGAGGGTGCATAATGAGTGGTTTGGGGCAGTCATCTCAAGTCTGTCCTGGTGTTTACTGGGATAGAGTAAGACTTACAAAAAAACTGAATTTACCCACAGTCAGAAGGAGATATCTTTCAAGAGGTTACAGTATCCATATTCCCATGTGTGTGGTACCAGCCCAAGCTTAGTTCTTCTACTCATGCCCAAATATCCTGAAATGTACCACTGAACTCCCCTGATATAACCCAAACTAAACCACAGCATCCTGATAATCTGACCAGAGACCAGTGTAATAAACTCTGGAGATCTGCTCTTTAGGGCAAAACCATCAACCCACTGTGGGTGGAGCCCTGGGAGTTTACTGCTCTGCCAACACTGGGCATTGCTGTTGGCTGCAGGGGATGGCCTCCACCAAGGTTTCCCTCTGTCAGAGTGGAGCTCAGGTCTAACAACTGTTTGAGATCAAAATACCAAGGTCCTCTCTCAGGAAGGATGATTTTGAAGGGTTTCCCAGTCAGTCCTTTTGACCACATTACAAGTTGTCCAGTTGTGCCTTTCATACTTCCTCCCAGAGAGAATACCCCAGTACTGAACTGCGTGCAAATTTCTCTCTCAGACATTTATTTCAGGGAACTCTCCCCACCCTCTTTCACCTCACCCCCCAAAACAAACCAACAGTCTATAGGAAATAGTGTGGAAGAAGGGAGGACTGCACAGAGATAAGACTCCAGACTTTAAAAATATTTTTGAGCACTGATGGGCATATGTGTGCAAAGAAAATACTTGAGTCTTAGAAAGGAATCTCCCAGAGGCATTTGAGAAAGCATTTGCAGGACTCACAAACATATGCAACATATACATAAAACCATCAAGAGGTGAGGCAGATGTGGTGAGTTATCCAAGGACCACACACTGAGGAAATTTGCTCCTGTTCACCCTCCTCACAAGAACAGATGAAACTTACCTAGGGAAGGCACCTTCTGAGAAGCACAGCTAAACTTCTCTCCCTCCTTCCTTGAAGTTTTAGTCCATTATGTGTTGCTACAAAAATACCTGAAGATCAGTGATTATAAAGAAAAAAGATTTATTTGACTAATGATTCTGATGGTTAGAAAGTTCAGGACTGGATTGTCTGCATCTGGAGAGGGCCCAGGCTGCTTCCACTCATGGTGGAAGGCAGTGGGGAGCTTGTGTGCACAAAAATCACATGGCAAGACAGGGATAAAGACAGTGCAGAGGAAGGTGCCAGACTCTCTTTAACACTCAGCTCTGGTGGGAATGAACAGAGCGGAAACTCACCACAAGGAAGAGCATTAATCTATGCATTAGGGATGTGCTTCCATGATCTAAGTACATCCCATTAGGCCCCACCTCTGACATATTGGATCAAATATCACCACAGGAGTGTGTAGGGGTAAAACATGCAAAACATGGCAACTGGCTCAGTGGGGGTTTGCCGTGTACTTGCTCACCTCCAGGTTTCTCCCTCCCCTCAGGATTTCAACACAGGCTGCTCTGATTCAGTCTCCCTCCATTCCCTGCACTCCCTGACATTTAGTCACCATCTCTTGTGCTGAAGTAGCAGCCACATTGGGGATTGCCATTGTGTCTCCTGGTTCCAACAGAATCAGCATGAGCCCCACACAGCTTAGGTGTGTGCTCAAGAATCAACACCTAGAGATCCAAGGTCTATTCTCTTGCTTCACATCTGACAAGTCAGCTTATTTGAAACTCTCTGGCAGTCCCATGAGGAGACTGGTCTTTGTTGCTATTCCTGTGCAGGGTGTGGTGGAAGGCTTTGTCCCACACTGCCCATCGGATGAGGGTGTAAGACCAAAACTCTCCTGAGTTTTCTGACATGCATCCTGTGTTTAGGTCTGTTGTCACCTCCCCTGGAATGGGGCATCTCTTAGGTTTAAAGGTGAAAAAATATCCTCTCTCCCATCTCTTGGCAAAATTAGTGTTTTAAACAATCAACTCGTCATTTTTTTATGTGCTGCTGAATTCAATTTACTAATATTATATTGATTGATGATTTTTGTGTCTATGTCCATCAGGGATATTGGTCTATAATTTTATTTTCTTGCTGTGTTTTTTGCTGGTATTAGTATAAGGGTGACACTGGCTTTGCAAAATGAGTGAGGGAGAATTCTCTCCTCTCCATAATTATGGAATAGCTTCAGTAAAATTGGAACCAGTTCTTCCTGGAAAGTTTGGTGGAATTGACTGTGAGTCTGTCCAGTCTTAAACATTTTTTGTTGCTGCGAGACTTTTAAATACTGTTTCAGTCTAGCTACTCTTTACTCACCTGGTCAGGGTTTCTATTTCTTTCTGATTCAATGTTGTGAGGGGTTGTATGTTCCCAAGAATTCATCCATTTTCTCTATATTATCTGATTTTATTGCTAGAGGTGTTCATAATAATCTGGGATGATCTTTTGCATTTCTATCATATCAGTTGTAAAGTCTTTATTGTCATTTCTGATGAGGTGATTTGAATCTTCTCTCTTTGTTTCTTAATTAATCTTGCTAGTGGTCAATCTATTTTGTTTATCTTTTTGAAGAATCAAGTTTTTGCTTCATTTATCTTTGTATTTTCTTGTTTCCAATTTCATTTATTTCTGCTCTGATCTTCATTTTTTTCTTTTCTCCTTCTAGCTTTGGTTTTCATTTGCTCATGTTTTGCTGGTTCCTTTAGGTATGATAGGTTGTAAATATGTAACTTTTTCATTTTATTAATGTTGGTCTTAAGTGCTATAAGATTTCCTCTGAGTACTGCATTGGCTGTATCCCAGAGATTTTGATAATTTGGTTCATTGTTGGCATTCATTTTTAAAAATTTGCAATCATTTCATCATTGTTGACTCATAAATCATTCAGGAGCACATTGTGTTTTACTTTATTTTAAACATGTGGGGTACAATTCAGGATTAGGTATACAAATGGACACTGTACAGGCAAAGTTTGGACCTCCCTTTGGTTTCCACTTTACATAGTTTGATGTCAGGTACCATTATCGATGTTGTGTTCCCAACCATCCCCCGGCAGTATCCCACTATTGTCAATCCATTTCTTATAGCATTATGGTAAATGTTCAGGGTCTGCTTATGAGTGAGAACATATAGTACTCTGTTCTTTGTTTCTGTGATAGATTGCTGAGTATTATAGACTCTAAATCCATTCAAGTTGCAAAGAAGCCTATATGTCCTTTATGAAAGCATAGTATTCCCTCATGTATATGTACTACATTTTTAAAAATCAAGTCCAGTTTCAGTGGGCACCATGGTTGGTCAGGAGCACAATGTTGAATTTTCTTGTTTTTCTTGGTTTTACAAGTTCTTCTTGGAGTTAATTTTTAGTTTTATGTCTCTGTGTTCTGAGAACATGCTTGACATGATTTAAAGTTGTGTGTATTTTATGTGTATTTTATTGGAACATGATTTGTGGCCTATCAAATGTCTATCTTGTACAATGTTCCAAGTACTTATGAGAAAAATGTATATTCTATTGTTGTGCGTTGAAATGTTTTGTAGATGTCTGTTTGGCTCACTTATTCTGCATGCAGTTTCACTCCAATATTTCTTTGTTGGCATCCTGTCTTGATATTTTGTCTATTGCTGTTAATGGAGTGTTAAAGTGTCCTACTAGTTTGTATTGCTGTTTATCTCTTTTCCTATGTCTAGTATTGTTTGTTTTACAAAGCATGGAACTTTGGTGTTAAATGCATACATATTTAAAATTTTAATATCTTCTTGTTGATCTGATTCTTTTATCATTGCATAATAGCTATCATTATCTTTTTTTATTCTTTTTAATTTAAAGTCTGTTCTATTTGTTATGAGAATGACTATTCCTGCTTGTTTTTGGTTCCCATTTGCGTGGATTTTTTTTTTCACACAATTTTACCTTCAGTCTATAGGATTCTTTGTATGTTAAGTTGGTCTCTTGAAGGCAGCAGATAATTGGATTGCGTGTGTGTGTGTGTGTGTGTGTGTGTGTGTGTGTGTGTGTGTGTGTGTGTTTTTAATCCATTCTGCCAGTTTATGTCTTTTTTTGAGTCAGAATTTCACTCTGTTACCCAGGGTGGAGTGCAGTAACATGCTCACAGCCACTGCAGCCTCAACCTGCTGTGCTCAAGCAGTCCTTCTACCTCAGTCTTCCAAGTAGCTGGAACTACAGGAGTGCACTACCACACCCAGCTATTTTTTTAAAAAATAATATATTGTAGAGATGATTTCTTATCAAGTTGCCCAGGCTGGCCTCAAATCCCTGGACTCAGGCAATCTTCTCACCTTGGCCTCCCAAAGTGCTGGAATTACAGGCTTGAGCCACTGCTCCCAACGTCTGGTAGTAAAGAATTCCTTTAGCATTTGCTTGTCTGAGAAAGACTTTACTTCTCCTTCACTTATGATACTTGGTTTATTGAGCTACAGAATTCCTGGCTGATTGTTATTGTTTGAGTAGATTGATGATAGGGTGCCTATCCCTTCTGGCAGGTAGAGCTTCTGCTGAGAAGTCTGCTGGGTTTACCTTTGTAAATCATTTGATACTTTTGTCTCACTTCTCTTAAAATTGTTCCCTTTGAGTCATAAGTAAAAACCTTATCATTGGCCAGTGTCTCCTTCTGCCTAGTGTTGCCTCCCTCACAACCCTCCAGATCCTCTGTGCATGCAATTCCCCACCTCAAATTTGGCTTTCAGGGAACCCCATCCCAGTCGGCCACTGTCCCCAACACAGGCCATCAGGGACCAGAGGAGGCCACTATATGCAAGATAACTCTGCTTTGTGTCGTAAATTCCCAGTGTGAACATCCAAATGCCCAACTAGATCTGACCCTTTCTTGCATTTCTATAGAGTGAAATGGGAGCCTGACTTGCTGGGGGCAGTTGGAACAGCCTCATCCGACACAGGGAACACAGATGTAGCCACAGCTTGAGTCACTGACAGACACTGCCTGTCTCTGCCCTCCATGTTTTGCACAGAATTATGCATTTGTCAACCCTAACAGACATGCCCATGAGGTCAGTTATGAAAAACACAACTGAGCATGTCAAAGTCTTCAGGTAAAAAACACCACTGCCACCATTGTCAATAGAAAAGCCACCCACATCTCCATCAACCACAAAAACACCAAATAAAGAATCTCCAGAAAATAATAGCAAAAACCAAGAAAAAATGTAAAATATAAACAATATTTTATTGATTTTATGTGGAATTAATCCTATTTTCAGTATTTTGGTTTAAATAAAACATTATTTTAGAAAATGTACCTATATGATCTTTTTTATATTAAATGTGGTGATTAGACACTAGGATTCACATGGGGCTACCATCATGCTGACATGGGACAGAGCTAGTATAGACCCATTGGGTGACAGGTGTTGTGGAATCACCTGGTACAGGAAGCCAGTCTCTTCCCACAGGACATTAGTGTGAACCCAGGGAGAGGTGCTTGTGCAAGAGAGATGAGAACACGAGTGTGGACCAGCTGCTTGTGCAGGTGACTGAGCCCTCAGGCCCTGCTCCTCCCCCATCCTAGATGACCAAGCACATCTCCCTGAAGGTCACTGTTGGGCCTTTCTGGCTCATGACTGGGGGAATCTGACAACATTTGTATCCAATGTTGTCCTCTATCTGCCAAGATGCAAGAGAATACAAGGAGTTGTTGTTCCAAAGGGAAATAATTCTGTGCTGCAGATGACAAGGACTTGTTCCAAAACATTATGGGTCTACAATGGGAAACTACTGTGGGGCTTGCAATAAACACTATTCCCTTCTTTTATTCCCTTACTAGGGCAGAGCCTGCTGGATTCTATGTCCCAAATAGCAAGACACTCAAATCCACACCTGTACCTGCTACAGAGCCTTCCTCCTCTAGGATTCAGAAACAAAGGTTGATATTCATGGTTCCCAATCTACAGGTTGGAGCCACTCCCCCAGGTGTAAAATACACTGCTTTACCATTGTGACCCTATGGGCTTTGTGCTCCTTTATTCTTGGTGGGAATTGTAGGATATAATAATGTGTTCTTTATTTGGTGGGAGATGGCCAGAATTCTCCAAACCGTGAAACTACAAACTCTTCAGTCAACATAGAGGGATGAGTCTTCTGTGATTTATTTCCCAGTCTCAGAAGTGCATGGGTCTCATCAAATCTTCCGATGTAACTTCCCCTTCATGCACCTCTGATCCAACTGACATAACACAATAGACACTGTGGTATTCTCTTGGGTGTACAGATGGTCCAAGCCCCCATGACTATACAACAACAGGGAAGAAAGAGGCAGTTACATTGGGAGAATAAAGTGTGAATGACTACTGCTGTTCACCCTACGGGCATGCACCCTGTTTCTGATCCTATTTTCTGAGGGAAGCAAAGAATAACAGTTTCTGCATCAATGGTACATTCTGTGCCCCTGCAGCCATGTTTCATTCTAGCAGATTAATCTAGTACAGACATTGCTATTGGAACTACTGGCTGACAATCTCTAGAATTCACCCCCATCTTCCTGAATCCATTCAACTGTTATAGAGACCAGCCCAATAAACTGAACATATGAGTCCCAACTGTATCCCAAGTCCTGAATGAGATGAAAGAGCTATTTAAGATGGTGCAATCCTGCTGAAATTCCACTTCTTGGGTAGGGTCAGCCCAGAGAAGTCCTCAGGAAATGTGACTCCTCTTGTTTACTGGATGGGGCATTCCCCTTCCTTTCTGTCCTGAGACTTCAAAGAATGTGAGAAAGAAGAGCAGACACCAACTTGGATCCTCCCTGAGTAATTCTCCTGACCACACACTATATGCCATATCCCAAGGTCCAAAGTCTCCATAGTCAGTGTATAATGGATGCAGAGTTTCTGTTTGGGATGACAATAATCTGTGGCCTTGGTAACAGTGATGGTCATACCACATTTTGAATGTACTTATTGTCACTTAATGGCATGCTTAAGTATTTAAATAAAATAATTACAACAGTAAATTATTGTATTATGTTTATTTTACCATAATAAACATATTGCATATCCTGGAATTAAAGTAAAGCTTGTTTAATTCTCAAATCATACAAGTGATAACAATTTAATGAAAAGTGTGATAAGCGCCATTTTCTTCTCTTCTATATGCTGCAACCACTCCTTCCTCACATTAATAAATAATGATCTTTTGTCTGTTCCAAGGTCACACTCCCCAGTTTTCCAAGAATGTCTATTGTACCTGTTTGACTTTGTACCAGTGGGTGTCCTAAAGAGTTCCATGCTCACATTGGATTGCCACTTGTCTTGAGCCAGCATTTCTCAATGAGTCTTCTTTGGTTCATTTCCCACTCTTGGGAGTGAATGGTCATCAAAACTTCCAATAGAACTGCCCTTGTCACCAACGGCTTGTGAAGAATCAACAGGGCCATCTCCCCACAGTGGGGTCATGGATTGAGCAGTGAGGCCGTGCATACAGGACTGTGCACACAGGACATGTTCTCTGTGTTCGTGATTCTGATCACAGTGCTCAATAGGACCATGTCCACTGGTTAGTACACCTCATATACTATACTATGCTCTTTCCCTCAGGGGAAGTTGGGTCAGAGCGGGTGGGCTCTGAGTTTTAATAACTCCCAAAGCAAACACCTCACCCATTAGATATCACACCCCATTTCCCACTTCCCCAACCCCGTCATCCTACCTGCCTCTCTGAGGACTTCATTCGTTCATTTCAGTTTCAGGCTGCTACACCCACTGTTAATGGAGACTTTCTGTCTCTATGTATGTACCTATTGTGGACATGTCACACACATGAAAACATAAAATAATGCCCTTTTGTGTCTGAGTAATTTCCCATAACATAACCATTTCTAGTTTCATCTGCATCATAGCACCTATCAGGATTTCATTGATTATCATTACAGACTAATATTCTGCTGTATGGATGTACCACCTTTGCTTATCTGATATCAGCCGATTGTCTTTCATTTATTTATGATGTGTCTTCTTCTGTCAAAATCCATGAGCAGTGTGATCCTTATGGGACTAAAGGTGTGGAAATCCTACAGTCGCCACCACGTGGTATGAAATAATGAGAATATAAAATTCACATTAAGACAAAACACTGGGATACAGTCAAATTGTCATTCATCTCTCCTTCTTTGGTTTCCCAGGAATTCCACCCTGAGCTGCATCTTTTCTGCTTCTCTCCACTTTCTGGACGTGCACTGATGTCTGCAGGGAGCAGGGAGAGGTCTAGGGCCTTTGCTTCAACTTCGTCAGGGCCACAGGAGAGGGCTTTTTCCTGCCATCGGTTCTATCTTTGCCTTTTGCTGTTTAATTGTTTAAGAATTCTGACTTTGTGTTCAACACCTCCAAGATGTCTATAAGGACCTTTCTTTCACCCAATTCTTATAAATATCGATGCGATCTTTCTCACTTTTACTTGTGTCCTGAAACCCTATGTATGTTGTTAAGGAAAGCAAAATAATTTGGGTGTACTTCACTTTACTTTTCTATATTCCTTTCATTGTGAATTGCATATCTGAATAAGCATGCATGAATGAACATTTCTAGTTTATGGAAGGATATCCCCCTATATCTATCCACCCAAAACATATTCCTGCATGTCAATGCCCAAGTGACCTGGATCCAAATTTGGAGCCAGAATTCCATTCCATTGCTTTTCTGTACATGAATTTCAAATAAGTCTGTATCTCAAAAGCACATGTCAGAGTTCAGAAACAGTGAGTAGCAAGAAATAAACCAGCTGAGTAGGAAAGAATAATATGTTCATAACATGAAGTACCCAGGAGACACAAGGCACATCACACTCTGGGTCACTGTCTGGCTGAACTTCCCTGCTAGATGACCAGAGCTTTCTGAAAACCCGAGCAGTCAATGAGTGCATGAGGAAAGATAAAACTCCCTGCCATCAGGCATCTGCTATTGTTGGATGTGAGCCAGGTACTGAGTCTCTAGCATAAATCCTGTCAGGAGATAAGGGGATTCACACTTTCTGCTTCTTTACTTGAAATGTTTCTCAAGGAATATTCAAAGATACCTTCTCAAAGAAGAAGAAAGAAATATGATAGTCTTGACTGATGGGACCATCAGCTCAAACATAGGTCATGGTCAAGACAAGCCTAGTACACAGAAGAGAGTAAAGAGAAGAATTAGGTCAGCTACCCCTGTACGCTACATCTCAACTTTCAAGAGAACATCAATGCTGTTAACACCTTGTCAATGTCAGATTCTTCAGAACTGAATTAAGCACTCATGCCTGGGGGAAAAAAGGTAGGAATTCATTAAAATGAATAGGAGGAAGCTGTTCACAGACCTTAGCATTTATGAGGCACACTGGGCTCTCCTCAAGATATCCAAGCTGTCTGATCTTCCTGGCCTGTATCATCCAGAGGAGTGTTTTACCCCATGCTAAGAACAAATTCAAGCAGTAGCAGAGCTTCTGGGCCCTGGACTCTTAACCTCACTAGTAGGAGGGACTAAGGGGCCTGCCTGCCTCTCTAAGAGCTCCACTCACTCATTCTAATTTCAGTCTTCTCACCCATCACTGCTATACCCACAGTCAATGGAGATATCTACTGGCTCTCACTGCTGGTTTGGACTGAGCTATTGCAGGTCTAAGTTCATGAACACTTGTCAATCGCCTTCCCATTTCCAAGTTTGTCTTGTCAGCTCTATTTATGTTTCTGATCCCTATTTATTAACATGTCTTCCAAACCAATTCCTACACTTTTAGTGGAGTATCTGGGAAGAATGCACTGAAGTGTGTGTTTACCTTATTCAAGGCATCAACTTCAGTTGATCCTACCAGTTGCATTTTCTCAGTGGACCTGAAGGTTCTTTAGACACAAGTCACCTCTGAAGCCATGATGGGAACCCAGAACCCAGTATAGGCAAAGAGAAGATTGTTTTTGGAATTGGAATTTGTGTTTTGATGGTGGAGAAGACAGCAAGAGAAAGGCATTTTATGATGAAATCTTCAAGGAACAAATTTTTGTTTTCACATACTACTAACAATTGAATAATATGTAAATAATATCACTGAAGGATGGCTAGGGCTCTAGAATAGCATTTTTCATAGCAAAAATATTGGTGATCATGAGCTTTATGAGATTTTTTTCATCCTTTATTGTTATTTGAATTAATTTACCTTGAGTCATTAGTTTCCAGTATGCATTTCAGCTTTTTGTCTTTATTTCTTCTACTGTTTCTTCTCCTTTTAAGATTTAATTAATGTGGATAATAAGCAGCATGAAGTTATCTAGCAAACCAATGTCGCTTTGTCTCTTTTTGTGAGGAAGGGATGCAAGGGTTCTTTATTTCTTATGTGTTTTATTTTGATGAGTTTCTATGGTTGTGACTTTAAAGTCTCTATTTTCTTCCTTCTGCAATGTCTAACCTGGTTTTAATATCATGTAGGTGCTTTTGCGTTCGGTGTGCTGTTTTTACAGCAATTTCATGTTGTTTACTTTCACATCATCTACTACTTTGGGATTCTTTTTATTTAACAGTATTATTTTTTACTTCTCAGGTAATCATTGTACTAACTACTCTGAAGTCTTTTTCAGATGTTACCAACAACATGTCATCTCCAAGAAATCATCTGTTAATAGTCTTTCGTGTAAATTGAGATTTTCATACCTTTTAGTTTTTTTGAGTGATTTTGGATTCTCCAGAACTGAGTTGGGCACTTCTGCCTAGGAAAAAACAAAATGTAGAAATGGAAAAAAATGAATAGAGAGGGAGCTGGTCACGGAACTCAGTATTTATGAGGCACACAGGGCTCTCCTCATGATACCCAAGTTGTCTGATCTGCCTGGCCTGTCTCATCCAGGGAAGTGTTTTTTCCCCTGCTAAGAACAAACACAGGCATAAGCAGAGCTTGTTGTTTCTGGACTCTTAGCCTCACTGGTAGGAGGGACTGAGGTTCCAGAGAACTACCTGCCTTTTTAAGAGCTCCCCTCACTCATTTCAATTTCAGTCTTCTCATCCATCACAGCTAGATACACAGTTTTTTTTAATCAATATATTTTTATTATGATGTTGTGGGGTACAGTTAAGGGTTAGGTCTACAAATGCATTTCATTCAGGCACCTGTTGATAAGAGGTGTTTCCCCGTATCCAGACAGATATTTGCTATTAATCCCACCCCCCCATAGTTTCCCACTACTGTCAGTCATTTTCTTATAGTATTATATTGGATGTTCAAAGTCCATTATATGAGTGAGAACATGTGATACTTGGATCTTCATTTTTGTGAGAGGTCACTCAGTATTATGGACTCTAGTTCCATCCAGGTTGCTGCGAAATTTATGATTCTGTTATTTTTCATGGCTGCATAGTATTCCATCGTGTATATGTACCACATTTTTTTAATCCAGTTCTCTTTCGATGGGCAGCATGGTTGCTTCCAGGTTCTTGCTATTGTGAAATATGCTGTGATAAATAGGTGTGCAGATATCTTTTTTATAGAGTGATTCGAGTTCTTCAGGATATATTCCCAGCAGGGGAATTATGGGGTCATATGGGAGGTTGATATTTAGAGCTTTCAGGAATCGCCACACTGCTTTCCACAGAGGTTGCACTAGTTTACACTCCCACCAATAGTGTAGAAGTGTTCCCTTTTCACCACACCCTCTCCAGCAGCTGTTATTTTTTGAGTTGTTGATAATTGCCCTTCTGACTGGAGTTAGGTGGTATCTCAATGTGGTTTTGATTTGCATCTCCCTGATGATTAGTGAGGTTGAACATTTCTTCAAGTGTCTGCTGGCAGCTTGGATGTCTTCCTTTGTGAAGTGTCTGTTCATAACTTTTGCCCATTTTATAATGGGGTTGTTTGATTTTTTTTATTTTCAGCACGTTTGAGTTCCTTGTAGATCCAAGATGTTAAGCCTTTGTCAGACCTGGTGTTGGCAAACACCAGTCTGTAGGCTGTCTCCCTGCTCTCTTGATGGTTTCTTTTGCTTTGCAGAAGATTGTCAGTTTAATAAGGTCCCACTTGTGTATCTTCTCTCTTATGACCTGTGGGTTTCGGGTTTTGTTCAGAAATTGGATGCCAATTCCAATTTCCATGAGGGTATTTCCTTCATTTTCTAAGGTTCTTATGGCTTGAGATTTTACATTTAGGTCTCTGATCCATTTGGAGTTAACCTTTGAGCACAGGCATATATAAGGGTCCTGCTTCAATCTTCTGCATGTGGTCAGCCAGTGTTCCCAGCATCGTTTAGTGAATAGGTTCTCCTCTCCCCAGTGGTAGGTGGTGGAGGCTCTGTCGAAGATGAATTGGTTGAGAAATTGAGGTTTTGCTTCTGGAATATCAATTCTATTGCATTGATCTATATGACTGTTCCTATACCAATACCAAGCTGTTTTGATTATTGTGCCTTTATAGTAAAGTTTGAAGTCTGGTAGTGTGATACCTCATGCTTTGTTTTTTGCTGAGGAATGTTCTGGCTATTCTGGTCATTTCTGTTTCCATATGAATTCTTGTAATGTTTTTTCTAGCTCTGAGAATAATGTTGCTGGTAATCTGATGGGTATTGCATTAAATCTGTAGATTGCCTTAGATAAAATGAACATCTTCACAATGTTAATTCTTCCAATCCATGAGCATGGGATATTTTTCCACTTGTTTGTGTCATCTTTGATTTCTTTGAGTAGTATTTTGTAGTTTTTATTGTAGAGGTCTTTAACGTCTCTGGTTAGGAAGATGCCAAGGTATTTCATTTTTATTGCTGCTTTTGTAAATGGAATTGTGTTTCTTATTTGAGTTTCTGTTGTTTATTATTGGTGTAAAGAAATGCTATTTTATTTTGCACATATATTTTGTATCCTAAGACTTTGCCAAAGGCCTTTATCAGTGTAAGGAAGTTTTTGACCGATTCTGTTGAGTTTTCAAGGTACACAATCATATCGTCTGCAAAGAGAGATAACTTGACTTCCTCTT
>NW_007251130.1:0-4159 GCF_000164805.1 Carlito syrichta | reverse complement strand
GAATGAAGCCTACTTGGTCATGATGGATGGTTTTTGAGATGTATTGTTGAATCCGGTTTGCTAGGATCTTGTTGAGAATTTTAGCATCGATGTTCATCAAAGATATTGGACTGTAGTTCTCTTTCTTTGTTGGGTCTTTACCTGGCTTGGGTATCAATGTGATATTGGCTTTGTAAAATTATTTGGGGAGAGTTCCATCTTTTTCAATCACCTGGAATACCTACAGTAGGATTGGTATCAGTTCCTTCTTAAATGTCTTCTAGAATTCTGCTGGAAAGCCATCTGGACCAGGACATTTCTGTATGTAGTTTTCTTATTATGTAGTCAATTTCTTTGATTGTTATTGGTCTATTTAGGGTCTCAAACTCTTCTTGTTCCAACCTAGGTAGGTTGTGTGATGTCAGAAAGTCCTCCATTTCCTTAGGGTTTCCAAGTTTGTTTCCATACAGTTGTACATAGTAGTCTCCAATGATCTTTTGTATTTCTTCAGTGTCAGATGTGACTTCATTTTTGTGTTTCTGATTGTGCTTATTTGGGTTTTTTCTCGTTTTTTCTTGGTCAGTCTAGCTAGAGGACTATCAATCTTGTTTATCCTTTTGAGGAACCTGCTTTTTGTTTCATTGATTTTTTTGTATTATCCTTTTGTCTTCTATGTCCTGGATTTGGAGTTTTATTTTGGTGATCTGGATTCTTCTACTGAAATTAAGGTTTTGTGGTCTTGCTTTTCCAGCTTCCTTAGGTGACTTATTAGGCTGTTAATCTGTGATCTTTCCATTTTCTGCAAGTGTGTTTGTAGGAATATAAATTATCCTCTTACTACAGCTTTTAAGGTGTCCCAGAGATTTTGTAAAGAGGTTTCTTCATTTTCATTTGTTTCCAGGTATCTTTTGATCTCTGTTTTGATTTCATCATTGACCCAGGAGTTGTTTAACATCACGCTGTTTAGTGTCCATGTCTTTGTGGGTTTTGGGGGACCTTGTTGGTGTCAATGTTTATTTTTATTCCACTGTGGTCTGAGAAGGTGCATGGTAGAATTTTGGTCCTTTTAAATTTGCTTATATTTGATTTATGGCCAATTATGTGGTTGATCTTAGAATATATTCCATGCGGTGATGAGTAGAATGTGTATTCTCTGGTCTTTGGAAGGAGTGTTTTGTAGGTATCAATTAAGTTCATTTGTCCAGAGTCACATTGATGTTCCAGATCTCCTTGCTGATTTTTTTCCCTGATGATCTGTCATGGGTTGTGAGTGGGGTATTAAAGTCCTCAGTTATGGTGGTGTTAGGGTCAATATCTTTCATTAGTTTTCCTAGAAGTTGCTTTATGAAAGTTGGTGCCCCTATTTTGGGTGCATATATGTTTAGGATAAAATATTTCCTGTTGATGGAGTGAACCTTTTATCATTATGTAGTGGCCCACTGTATCTTTTTAAATTTTTGATAGCTTAAATGGTATTTTGCTCTAATTAGGATAGTGACTCTTCCTTTCTTTTGTGTTCCATTCGCCTGAAAATTTGTTTCCTATCCTCTTACTTTGTGTCTGTGTGTGTCCTATCTAGTGAGATGGGTCTCTTGAGGCACTATATTGTTGCCTGGTGATATTTTATCCATTTTGCCATTCTATGTCTTTTCAGTGGTATGTTTAGTCCATTCATATTCGGGGTAATTATTTTTATTTTTTTAATCAATAATCAATATTTTTTTATTACGATGTTGTGGGGTACAGTTAAGGGTTAGGTACACAAATACATTTCATTCAGGCACCCTGTTGATAAGAGGTGTTTCCCTGTCCCCAGACAGATATTTGCTACCGTTAATCCCACCTCCCTCCCCCCGATACTTTCCCACTACTGTCAGTCATTTTCTTATACTATTACATTGGATGTTAAAGGTCCATTATATGAGTGAGAACATGTGATACTCGGATCTTTGTTTCTGTGAGAGGTCACTCAGTATTATATACACTAGTTCCATCCAAGTTGCTGTGAAATTCATGATTTTGTTCCTTTTTATGGGTACGTAGTATTACATAGTGTATATGTACCACATTTTTTAAATCCAGTCCTCTTATGATGGGCAGCATGGTTGCTTCCAAGTTCTTGCTATTGTGAGCAATGCTGCGATAAACATACGTGTGCAGGCATCTTTTTTACAGAGTGATTCGAGTTCTTCAGGATATATTCCCAGTAGGGGGATTGCGGGGTCATATGAGAGGTTGATAATTAGAGCTTTTACGAATCGCCACACTGCTTTCCACAGAGGTTGCACGAATTTACACTCCCACCAACAGAGTAGAAGTGTTCCCTTTTCGCCAAACCCTCTCCAGCAGCTATTATTTTTTGAGTTGTAGATAATTGCCATTCTGACTGGAGTTAGGTGGTATCTCAGTGTGGTTTTGATTTGCATCTCCCTGATGATTAGTGAGATTGAATATTTCTTCATGTGTCTGTTGGCTGCTCGGAAGTCTTCCTTTGTGAAGTGTCTGTTCATATCTTTTGCCCATTTTATAATGAGGTTGTTTTTTTCTTTTCAGCACGTTTGAGCTCCTTGTATATCCAAGATATTAAGCCTTTGTCAGATTTGGTGTTGGTAAATATTTTTCCCAGTCTTAGGTTGTCTTCCTGCTCTCTTGATGGTTTCATTGGCTTTGCAGAAGCTTGTTAGTTTAATAAGGTCCCACTTGTCTATCTTCTCACTTATTACCTTTGGGTTTCAGGTTTTGTTCAGAATTGGATACCAGTTCCGATTTCCATGAGGGTATGTCCTTCATTATCTAAGGTTCTTATGGTTTGAGGTTTTAGATTTTGGTCACTGATCCATTTGGAGTTAACCTTTGTACATGGGGATAGGTAGGGTTCCTGTTTCAATCTTCTGCATGTGGTCAGCCAGATTTCCCAGCACCATTTACTGAATAGGTTCTCCTCTCCCCACTGGTAGGTAGTGGAGGCTTTGTTGAAGATGTGTTGGTTGAGAAATTGAGGTTTTGTTTCTGGAATCCCATTTCTTTTCCATTGATCTATATGCCTGTTCCTATACCAATACCAAGCAGTTTTGATGATTGCAGCTTGATAGTAAAGTTTGAAGTCTGTTAATGTTATACCACCTGCTTTTTATTGGTTTTTTTTTGCTGATGATTGTTCTGGCTATTCTTGGATGTTTGTGTTTCCATATGAATTCCTGTGTTGTTTTTTTCTAGGTCTGAGAAGAATGTTGCTGGTAATTTGATGGGTATTCCATTGAATTTGTAGATTGTCTTAGGTAAGATGGACGTCTTCACAATGTTGATAATTCCAATCCATGAGCATGGGATATTTTTCCACTTGTTTGTGTCATCTTTGATTTCTTTGAGCAGTGTTTTGTAGTTTTCATTGTAAATGTCTTTCCCATCTCTGGTTAGGAAGATGCCACGGTATATCATTTTTTTGTGTGGCTATTGTGAATGGAATAGTGTTTTTTATTTGGGTTTCTGCTTGTTTACTATTGGTGTAAAGAAATGTGATTGTCTTTTGCACATTTATTTTGTATCCTGAGACTTTGCCAAAGTTCTTTATCAGTGTAAGGAGGTTTTTGACAGATTCTCTTGGGTTTTCAGTGTACACAGTCATATCAGCTGCAAAGAGAGATAAGTTGACTTCCTCTTTTTCTATTTGGATACCCCTGATAGCCTTTTCTTCTCTGATTGCTCGAGCCAGGACTTCCAATACTATGTTGAACAGGAGAGGTGAGAGTGGGCATCCTTGTCTTGTTCCAGTTTTCAGGGGAAATGGTTCCAATTTTTGTTCATTTACGAGTATGCTGGCTGTGGGTTTCTCATAGATGGCTTTTACTTCTTTGAGGTATGTTCCCTGTATGCCTAGATGTTCCAAGGTTTTTATCAAGAAGGGGTGCTGGATTATATCAAAAGCTTTTTCTGCTTCTAATGATATAATCATGTTTTGACATCTGTTGATGTATTTAATTGCACTTATTGTTTTATGAATGTTGAACCAGCCTTGCATCCCAGTCATGAAGCCTACTTGATCATGATGGATGATGTTTTTAGATGTATTGTTGAATCCGGTTTGCTAGGATCTTGTTGAGAATTTTATCATTTATGTTCTTCAAAGATATTGGCCTGTAGTTCTCTCTCTTTGTTGGGTCTTTACCTGGCTTGGGTATCA
>NW_007251129.1:741554-747487 GCF_000164805.1 Carlito syrichta | reverse complement strand
AAAATTCTCAACAAGATCCTAGCGAACCAGATTCAACAACACATCTCAAAAATCATCCATCATGACCAAGTGAGCTTCATCCCTGGGATGCAAGGCTGGTTCAACATTCATAAAACCATAAATGTAATTAAATACATCAACAGATGTCAAAACAAAAACCACATGATTATATCATTAGATGCAGAAAAAGCTTTTGATAAAATCCAGCACCCATTCTTGATAAAAACCCTTGAATAGCTAGGCATACGGGGAACATACCTCAAAACAGTAAAAGCCATCTACAAGAAACCCACAGTCAGCATACTCCTAAATGGACAAAAACTGGAAACATTTTCCCTGAAAACTGGAACAAGACAAGGATGCCCACTCTCACCCCTCCTGTTCAATATAGTATTGGAAGTTCTGGCTAGAGCAATCAGAGAAGAGAAGGCAATCAGGGGTATCCAAATAGGAAAAAAGGAAGTCAAGCTATCTCTCTTTGCAGATGACATGATCGTGTACCTTGAAAACCCAAGAGAATCTGTCAAAAACCTCCTTACGCTGATAAAGGCTTTTGACAAAGTCTCAGGATACAAAATAAATATGCAAAAGACAATGGCATTTCTTTACACCAATAATAAACAAACAGAAACCCAAAAAAAAGCACAATTCCATTCACAATAGCCACAAAAAAAATGAAATACCTTGGCATCTTCCTAACCAGAAATGTGAAAGACCTTTACAATGAAAACTATAAAACACTGCTCAAAGAAATCAAAGATGACACAAACAAGTGGAAACATATCCCATGCTCATGAATTGGAAGAATCAACATTGTGAAGATGTGCATCTTACCTAAGGCAATCTACAAATTCAATGCAATACCCATCAAATTACCAGCAACATTCTTCTCAGACCTGGAAAAAACAACACAGGAATTCATATGGAAACACAAACAACCAAGAATAGCCAGAACAATCCTCAGCAAAAAAAAAACCAAGCAGGTGGTATCACATTACCAGACTTCAAACTTTACTACAAAGCTATAATAATCAAAACAGCTTGGTACTGGTACAGGAACAGCCATATAGACCAATGGAATAGAATTGAGATTTTAGAAGCAAAACCTCAATTTCTCAACCAACTCATCTTCTACAAAGCCTCCGCCACCTACCACTGGGGAGAGGAGAACCTATTCAGTAAATGGTACTGGGAAAACTGGCTGACCACATGCAGATGATTAAAACAGGACTCCTATCTACCCCCATACACAAAAATTAACTCCAAATGGATCAGAGACCTAAATGTAAAACCTCAAACCATAAGAACCTTAGAAAATGAAGGACATACCCTCATGGAAATTGGAACTGGCATCCAATTCCTGAACAGAGCCTGAAACCCACAGGCCATAAGAGATAAGATAGATAAGTGTGACCTCATTAAACTGACAAGCTTCTGCAAAGCCAAAGAAACCATCAAGAGAGCAGGGAGACAGCCTACAGACTGGTTAAAAGTATTTGCCAACTCCAGGTCTGACAAAAGTTTAACATCTTGGATCTACATGGAACCCAAACGTGCTGAAAAGAAAAAAACAAACAACCCCATTATAAAATGGGCAAAAGATATGAACAGACACTTCTCAAAGGAAGACATCCGAGCAGCCAACAGACACATGAAGAAATGCTCAACCTCACTAATCATCAGGGAGATGCAAATCAAAACCACACTGAGATACCACCTAACTCCAGTTAGAATGGCAATTATCAATAATTCAAAAAATAACAGTTGCTGGAGAGGTTGTGGTGAAAAGGGAACACTTCTACACTGTTGGTGGGAGTGCCAACTAGGGCAACCTCTGTGAAAAACAGTATGGCGATTCCTAAAAGCTTTAAATATTGACCTCCCATATGACCCCGCAATCCCCCTACTGGGAATATACCCTGAAGAACTCAAATCACTCTATAAAAAAGATACCTGCACACATATGTTTATCGCAGCATTGTTCACAATAGAAGCAACCATGCTGTCCATCAAAAGAGGACTGGATTAAAAAAATGTGGTACATAAACATGATGGAATACTACGCAGCCATAAAAAAGAACAAAATCATGAATTTCACAGCAAACTGGATGGAACTAGAGTCTATAATATTGAGTGATCTCTCACAAAAACAAAGATCTGAGTATCACATGTTTTCACTCATATAATGGACCTTGAACATGCATCGTAATACTATAAGAAAATGACTGACAGTGGTTGCAAACTATGGAGAGGGGAAGGGAGATGGGATTAATGGTAGTAAATGTCTGTCTGGGGATGGGGAGACACCTCTTATCAACAAGGGTGCCTGAACAAAGCATATTTGTATACCTAACCCTTAACTATACCCCATAATATAATAAAAAGTATTGATTAAAAAAAAATGCCCCAGCAGACCTGTAAGAGGATCCTGAGCTCATAAACATTCAAAGATTTTGCTTCAGAGGACATGGTTCCTATTACATTTTGCCTCTATGGCAATATAATTTCAACCATTCAGGAAGATGGACACATGGATTATTATAACTAAACATTACACCTCTTCCTGGCATCACTTGATACCCTCTCTTGTCTCCTATTTTCTAACAGGGGTCCCTTCCAGCAGCCATTAAGAACACTGATGCTGACACAGGGTTGACACAGGCTTTGGGGATGACAGATAATGGTTTTGTATACAGAAACTGTATAGTCAGATTTCCTGAGAAACAGTCTCATTTAGAGAAGGAAATGTATAAATTCTTCTGAGATTTATCTCCCTAACTTCTAATAAATTCAAGAGATTAAAAGCTATGTGATTCTAGTCACTTATTCAATAGAACAGCCAGAAAATTATGCTATTTCTTCTAGAAGTAACATCCCCTGTTCTGCAAGTTTTACTCCCAAAAATTGATTCTAAAATTGAAAACTGTATTTGAGGAGATGCTCTGAATCAGTAAGGAAGCTTACACTTTGTGACTAATTGTTATGGAATCTCTAGAATTTAAATTGATATTATTTTCATGATAAAGGTGAAACTTGCTTCAACTTATATATAAATATATATATATATTACATTGATGTAATATATATATTTGGCATAATGAAAGGGAAGTACATACATTGAAACAGCTATCTGTTACCAAACAAGAATGAAAGTTTTGGTTAATATTGTTAGCTTACCAAATGACAACAGTACATCCACACCTCACTGAGGCGACACTGTTAAAAAGGTAAACTGAAGCACAATAAAATTATATGAGCAAACAGTGATTCATGAAATAGACAGCTCCAAACCAGAAGCTCTCTTAGGGAATGCAAGGGGGAGACTTTAATAGGAAAAACACAGAAGTAAAGCAAAGAAAATATTTGATCGGTTACAGTTATACTACTACCTTATGGGGTCTATCCCATTGGAAGGTACCCACTTATACAATATAAAATTGTTGGCTGTTTCTGATTGGTTGAGCTTAAGTTTTGTTTTTCTTTATTATAAGCATTTACAAAAAATGGCTCAAATTAAGTTTTGCTTATATTTGCAAATCAAGCAAGGTTAAGGTCACTTAGGAGGTCTTACTAGCTTTGTCTGTTCAGCGACTCCTCAGGTGTGGTCTCCATTTTAATTTATTTTAATCCTTTCTCAAATCTAAAAATTTGTATTTTTAAAATACAAATTATGCCTAAAAATAATACAGTTGTCTCTTGGTATTCACAGGGGACTGATCTCAGGGCACCCGTGAATACCAAGATCCATGGCTTTCAAGTCTTTTATATAATATGTTGAAGTATTTACATATAGCCTACACACATACTTTAGGTCATCTCTAGATTACTTGTAATACCTGACACAATGTAAAGGCTATGTAAGTAGCTGTTTATAAATTTGTATTTATTTTTTATTGTTGTTATTTTTATGGTTTTTATCCAATTTTTGATTCCCAAGTGTTTGAGTCTGTGAATGTGGAACCCACAGTTATGGAGGGCCGACTGTACTTTCAGAATTTGTCACCTTTCACATCTGACTATAGCAATTGGACAAGTATACTGCATGGCAGTATACACAGAAGTCTCCAAAAGGTAGAAGGAAATACAGAAACAGTAATTTTACTCAAAACTACAGTGCCTGAAATATCAGCTTTTGAAAGGGGAACAGAAACATCGCTTGCTTGGCTCCATGGCTCCATGCAGGTGTTCGAATGATGGAGAGCAAGTCAAAACAAAACAAAATAAAAATAAAAAACACCTGATTAAGTGGACCAGTGTCTAGGGCCTCAACACGAGGGATACATATACTTTGTGGATAAAGAAACCATTACATTGAATTGAATATTGAGTCAGTCAGCCCTAAGAAAAATCCATGAGCTCCATCTGGATTTTAGAGATGTATGCATTTGTAGTACAGTTTCTCTGAGATAAACAAGAAAGTGAGAAGGAAAAAAGGGGGGGGGAGTGGGTAGGAGGAAGAAGCTGCTCACTCTATGAGAATGCTTCTGCATTTTCCTTCGAAATCCACAGTATAAAAT
The DNA here is from genome assembly GCF_000164805.1 of Carlito syrichta. NCBI lineage: Eukaryota > Metazoa > Chordata > Mammalia > Primates > Tarsiidae > Carlito > Carlito syrichta. The sequence goes on along the minus strand of NW_007251129.1, from coordinate 742,970 downwards.
TCCTAAAAGTAAAATTCAGCACTTAAAACCTTGTTACCTCTCAGTAAATATTCATGTAATAAGTGAACAAAGACTAAGGAGAGTGACAGTGTGTGATATTTACAGATACACATTCCTCTTCCCTCATGAAGTTTCCCTTACCCCAGTCAAAATATGGCCAAATCAGACTTGATGAAAATCTTCATTTTGTTTGAAATCTCTTGTTTTGGAGAGAAAGTAATATATATTTTTTCAGATTATTAAAGATAAGAAGACAAATTTACTCCTCAATTTAATCCTCTTAGAATAAAAAAACAACACAAAGTTGTCATTTACAATTTTCAGGCTTGTATCTCTCATGTTGTGTTCTAATAATACTTGTATAAATAATAAATTAAGGTGGAGGGACTGATAAAATTTCCTACCTCATTGACTTATGTAACAATTATTTATTGAGCATATACTCTATCCTAGGTAGCTTGATGTCACAAAAATCTTATAGTGACAGATATCAGTGTAAACTTTTAGGGTGTACTGGCAAAAGATACTTTCTCTCTATCTTTTCTCTCTCTGTGTGGGTACGTGTTTGCATGTATACACACATATATAGCATACATATATATTATATATATGTATTCAAACTAGGTACACTAATTTTATATGAACACAGTAGATGAAACTGTAAAAGTATGAATGATAAACAGTTCTATGAGTCAATATACTGCCTCTTTTGCTGATATGTCACAATAGAACATTTCTAAATTGGTAAATTATATGCCTATTTTTAAGATGTTCAGATTGGAAAAAAAGCTACTTCTTTATTTAGCAATATTTCCCAGAATTTGGCAGCTCTATTAACTTTGTGTATATCAATAGACCTTACTATTGTTTGAGTATGGTTTTCCCACAAAAAAATAATGTTAAAATTTGATCCCTTTTGTGAAAGGTTGGGTCTAGCGGGAGTTGTTTGGGTCATGAGGTAAGATCCCTCTTAAATAGATTAATGCCTTCCCACAGGATTGAATGAGTTCTAGTTTTTTGTGCACAGGAATGGATTAGTTACCTCAAGAGCAGGTTGTTAAAAAGAGTCTACCTTGGTTTCTCTCTCTTGCTTCCCTTCTCGCCATATAATCTCTGCACACACCTACTCTCCTCCTCTTTCTACCAAGAAAGGAAGCAGTGTGAGACCTTCACCAGATGAAACTGCTTAATCTTTAGTCTTAAACCTTTCAGTCACCAAAACTATGAACCAAATAAACTCTTTTCTTTTTTTTTTTTTTTTGAGTTGGAGTCTCACTCTGTCGCCCAGACTGGAGTGCAGTGGCCGCTCCCGGCCACCACAGCCTCAACCTGCTGGGCTCTGGCAATCCTTCCGCCTCAGCCTTCCGAGTAGCCGGAATTACAGGCACGTGCTACCATGCCCAGCTGATTTTTTGA